>NC_056725.1:1742268354-1742390854 GCF_019279795.1 Protopterus annectens | reverse complement strand
ATCCTGGGTGGCTCACTGGAAAACACTCCTGAGTACCGTGGAACCAAACGATGCTCGTCCTTTAGATGCCACATCCAATTTATAGTGGGAAATGAAAGTGTGCGGATTGGACCAAGTAGCCGCAGCACAAATCTCCGATATAGCGAGCTTGGAATGAAAAGCTATAGAAGTAGCCATAGCTCTGGTAGAGTGAGCTTTGATAGATGTTGTAAGTTGCTTATTCGAAGAAGAATAAGCCTGAGTTATGCAATCTCTAATCCATTTGGAGATAGTAGCTTTTGTGATGGTTTTACCCAATTTATTGTCTGAGAAGGACACAAACAACTGGTCTGACTTACGAAGTTGCTGAGTCCTGTCTAAATAGAAGCGCAATTGCCTGTGAACATCCAATTTATGGAGAGTGTATTCTGCCTGATTGGAGAATTTTGGGAAGAAAACTGGTAGCTCTAGAGACTGTTGGAGACAGAGATTAGAACAGACCTTAGGGACAAAGGATGGATTAGGCCTAAGTGATACTCTATCCTTGTGGAAAATCAAGTACGGTGGTTTAATAGACAGGGCTTGGAGCTCTGAAACTCTTCTTGCAGAAGTAATTGCAACTAAGAAGGCAGTTTTCCAAGACAGATATTTTAACTCACATGTAGCAGCCGGTTCGAAGGGGAAGATGTCAATGCACGAAGCACTAAATCTAGATCCCACGGAGGGGCAGGATGAAAAACTGGGGGTCTTAACAGACCCGCACCTTTAATGAAAGTTTTGCATAGTCTGCTGCTCATCAATGGAGGATCCATGGACTCGTGAAATTTAGAGATAGCCGCTAGTTGGACTTTAATAGTAGAGACAGAAGATCCTTGATTAAACAGGGATGTTAAGAATTTCAAAACCTCTGGGATAGGAGCAGTGATAGGGTCTAAGCCCCTGAGTTGAGCCCAGATAGCAAACCTCTTCCACTTACTGAGGTACAATTTCTTAGTGGTGGGTTTGTGGGCCGAAGATAAAACGTGAATAACTTCCGGGTCTAATGTGTGACTTCTGACTAAAGTCGGAAGTGGAGGAACCAAGCTGTCAACTTCAAGGAGTGAAGGGACTGGTGCTGTTGTCCCGACTGATGAATTAACAGGTCCGAATTAGGTCTAAAGTCCACGGATCGTCCACGCATGTTTCTTCAGGTAAGGAAACCATACCTGACGAGGCCAGTATGGGGCAATCAGTATCATTGGACCCCAATTGAGAAGCTTTTGAATGACTTTGGAGAGAAGTGGAATCGGAGGAAAAGCATAAAGTAGCCCTGTTGGCCAAGGTTGTGCTAGAGCATCCATAGCTGGTACTCCTGATGTGGAGTCAAGGAGAAGAACCTTTTGCACTTGGGTTTAGTGGAGTGCAAATAGGTCGCAGCACGGCGTCCCCCATCTCCGGAAAACCTGATCTGCTACTGTTTTGTTTAAGGACCACTCGTGAGGAGAGAGAATTGTCCTGCTTAATCTGTCTGCCAGTATATTCGTTTTCCCGGAATGTGGGTCGCTACCAAGCGGCTGGTAGCTACCGCCCATTCCCACACCCTCATGGCCTCTCTGCAAAGGGGGTAAGATCTGGTCCCTCCTTGCTTGTTCAGGTACCAGACCACCGACATGTTGTCTGTGTGGATGGCGATTATGCCCTGAGGGAGAAACCTGTGTAAGGCCTGTAGGGATAGAAGTACCGCCCTCATCTCCAATACATTGATATGGAGAAGAGTTTCGTCTGGAAGCCAGGATCCCTGAACTAACCTGCCCAGACAATGCCCCCCCCCACCCTGTCTGGGAGGCATCTGTCGTCAGGGTGACCACTGGAGAGGGAATAACAAAAGGACTTCCTAGATTTAGATTGGATGTCTGAAGCCACCAGCGCAGGTCCCGTTTGCATGTTTCTGTAATCATGATGGGATGATTGAGGGGAAGGTCCTGAAAGGACCATTGAGTTGACAATAGCCACTGAAGAATCCTCATGTGCAATCTTGCCAGAGGAACTAAAAGAACCGTGGCAGACATTGAACCTAAAACTTGTAGAACCATCCTGGCTGGGGCTTTGGATCTTGAAATCAGAGCTTGAACTTGGCCCTGTAAAGTTTGGATCCTTTCGGCAGGAAGAAAGCAGCATCAATTTTGAGTCTATCTCTGCTCCTATAAACCTTATGCGCTGAGAGGGCAGCAAGACAGACTTTGACCAATTGAATGTAATCCCCAGGGTAGCACCTAGGGAGATGGTGGCTTTGAGGTTGTCCATTAGTAGATGCCTGGTGGTGGCAGTCAGGAGCCAGTCGTCCAGATAGGGAAACACTTGGAATCCAAGACTTCTCAGGTGAGCCGTCACTACTGCCAAACACTTGGTGAACACCCTGGGGGCTGTGGTGAGACCAAAGGGCAGTGCACAAAATTGGTAATGACTGACTCCCAGGCTGAAGCGCAGATACCTCCTGGACGCCTGATGTATCGGTATGTGATAATAGGCGTCCTTGAGGTCTATGGAGCACATCCAAACATCCTTCTCCAACAATGGGAGAATGGATTGTAACGTGACCATTCGGAATTTGGATTTCGTGACGGATTGGTGCAGTCTGCTGAGATCCAATATTGATCTCAGGTCCCCTGTCTTTTTTGGCACTAGAAAGAACCTGGAGTAATTTCCGGATCCGATCTGGTCTGTGGGGACCGGTTGGATGACTCCTTTCTAGCAGCTTTAAAGCTTCTGCGGCTGCAATTTCCCTTTGACTGGGTGGTGGGTCCGGGATTTTTTGGACGGTGGGGGTGAGTATGTGAATGGGATGGTGTAACCACCGGCAATGATCCGATGCACCCATCTGTCCTGAGTGATTGACTCCCAGGCTTTTAGGTGCTTGGCAAACGACACCCGACTGGCTCGAGCAGCACAGCCGGGCAATCCCTCATGATGTGTGGGAGGCTGAAGAGCCACGAAAGGACTCGCGGTCTCCAGAATTGCGGGCCCTCTGCCGCCTCTGGGACGGCGTCTCCCAGAAAAATTTCCCGTCCTCTGCCTCTGGAAGGGAATCTTCCTGCTGTTGGGGGAAAAACTTACGTGATTTACGAACCACATCTTCCCCTCCTTTAGCCTTGGGATAAGGCCGAAAGGGAGTGGAATAACGGGCACCTCGGCAGATAAAGTTTTTCCCTCTTGCTCACAGCGGTAAGGGTGTCTTTAACCTTAGGTCCAAACAAAGAGGACCCATCAAAGGGAGCGTCGGAAAGAAGATTTGAAGGCCTCCAAACTGACACAAGCGGAGCCAGGCTTGTCTCCGTAGAGCCACGCCTGTGCCTGCCGCTCTACCCGCCCCTTCGGCCGCATAGGAAATGAGCCTCATGGACGAGTTAGAAATTGACGTAAGGATAGCCAACTGAGAGCTAACCGACTGGGCTAGCTGCTCAGGTAGGTTACCCGAGAGGAATCTGACAGCTCCTTGACCAGATCCCTCTGAAGCCTGGTAAAATGTGCCAAATAATTCAGAGACCTTAAAGTAAAGGCCGCTGAAGTCAGGGTGCGCTTCCCATACCTGTCCATGCTCCTAGACTCCTTATTAGGAGGATGGACGGACGTTGAAGCCTCTGCCACGTCCTGTTGTGTAGCAGATGCCACCACCATGGCATCTACAGCCACGCCTTTAGTGAGGAACTCCTTCTCGGGTGGGGCAGACAAAAATTTATTAGGACGAGAAGGGACTGGTTCCACGGTATCTGGATGTTCCCACGCCCTTCGACAAACCAAATCCAGAAGCTCGAAGGGCGGAGACACCCAGGAGGCGGAGGGCTGAGCCCCAAAGGCCTTGAGGACCACGGACTCATCACAGGAGGGGGGTTTGGATAGCCAGCCGCCGCGTTGTTTGAGGATCTCTAAGATGTCTGCAAATGAGACATCATCCGAGGGCGACTTGGGACCCCTCTGCATCATCAAGATCAGTGTCCGATGTAATAGACTCGGGGGAGTCCAAGTGCTTCCTCTTGCACGATCTCTTCCTTGGGGTTCCTCCGAAGACAACTCAAAGAACCCTCAGGAGGAGGGAACCCCAATGGGGTAACCTCAGGCCCAGGGGCTCCGCTGCCTACGGACAGGGGAACTGCCAAAGACCCAGTCTCCACGCCTAGGGAAGGTGCCGGTAAAGCCGGAGAGATGGCCGAAGACTTGGCCAAGGCACTCCTCATAGCTCTGAAAGCCGGACCCCCAGAATCCTGGGAGTGTCCGGTCTCCGGAGCCATCATAGTCGACGGAAGTCCCGCGGCCGTAGCACCGAGCGGGAGGCTCGGAACCGGAAGCATAGGTCCCGAAACATCACCCGGGTCCAGCCGAAGAAGTCCGTGTACCAAACTCGGACCCGAAGGCCAGGTTGGAGTAAGGGTCGGAGCCGACCCTAAGATCTCCACCGGCTCCAACAGCACCTGCTCCGGGAGCCAAGCGGTCGGAGGAGGAATAGCAATGGGATGGGCCTGGGCTATTGGCTCCGAAGCCAACTGGGTCGGAGCCGAAACAAATTTTTGGAAGACTGGGGACTGGAACAGTCTTTGGAGCACCCTGTCTATATCTGAATCCGACATCCTCGAAGACCGAGAGGATACTGAACGGGTTCGAGATGGCCTCTCCAACGGCCCCAAAAGGCTAGGGGACCGGCTCGAGGGACCCGATGACTATCGGCGCCGAAGGAATAACCACACTAGCTTCCATCGGTGCCGAGGTGGACTTGGGCGGGGAGGCGGAAGGGTCTGCCGGGGCAACCCTTGTCGGCTCCGAGACCAGTGGAGCCGACGAAGGTGACCCGCCTCTCGATGCCCCAGCCATCGGCTCCGAAACCAGAGGAGTCGAGACTGGTGGCATCGAGGCAGACTTCGCCCTCGACTCCGAAGTCCTTGGAGCCGAAGGAGAAGCCTGCCTATGTCTTTTGGCGGTCGGATCCGACGGACTGGTCGGAACCGACGCCCTTTTCTTTTTAGTCGGAGAAGGAGAGGATGCCAAGGCTTCTTCAAAGGAAGGTTTTATTAACCCTTTAAGAATCAGTTTATTTTTCCTCTCCTGGAGGACCCTTGAGGAAAAAGCGTGACACACACTGCATGACTCCTGTAAGTGTTTTGCACCCAAACAATACACACAGAGCGGTGATCGTCTGTGATAGACATTTTGAAATTGCATTTGGTGCATTTTTTAAAGCCCGAAGGCCTAGGATTTTGAGACATTATGGCAAAACAATCAGTAACCTTGACAGAAAAAATCACCTACTTTCTGTTTACTGACACTACCTACTACAGTTATCGCTTAGGTAAAAGAAGCACAAAATACTAAGGGTACTTTGAAACCCTGTAAGGTTTTAGGAGGGTTGAAAGACCGGGAAGGCCCTAGATGAAGGAGACCTAAACCAAACTCAACCCAATCACACAACAAAGTCTTTTCACAAACTCCAAACACACACAAAAGTGAAGAATAGCCGTTAAAACAGCTTTTTATGACAAGAACAGCAAATTTCTGACAGAAAAAAGTTAGTAAATTTACTACTCAGCTCAGCCAGCTCGAGACCACGTCTTCGCAGGTTAGCGGCAAACGAGATCTGGGGGACTGGTAGTGGTGCATCCTGGGATATAGTAAGCTCAGCCAATAAGAGACTTCGCTCTTTGGCATAAGCGTGCCGAGTCGGAGCCGAGGGATCGGCTCCGAACCCATCAGTCAGAATGTAGGCGAGATAGGATCACATAACATCTGTATATTACAAACATTTAAGCCAATGAAAAATGAAGAAATACAAAAATACAAAAGCAGGATAAACTTTTAAATAAGGTCAATCAAAGTTAAATACAGTTTAAAATGAAGGTTATATAATTTAGGTGATTTATTTATTTTAAGTTTAATGGCCGGGGAAGTCCACTGGGCCAGAAGAGAGACCCGGGGAGAAAAGCTCCAAAACAAATTACAGTTGCATTTGAATTTACAACTTGCAGGCTACAAAGAAAAGGCAAAATTTATACATTTCAAGTACATACTGCAAGTTACTAGGGACACAACAAGTAACTGTGTAGAACAAGTTAAAGACATTTCAGAGTGTGTAATACAGTATGTTAAAAGCTCAAGTGAGTAAAACATTATATAGTACCGAGCTTATAATGGTAGGTAGAAGTGATCAGATACATACTGTAATTCGTGGCAGGAGAATTCTATGCAAGTTTAGATAAAGCTATTATTTCTTTTAGTTTAGGTGGTCTATAAAGCATGGAGAGAGAAACAGAAGGGGTTATGGAGAATACCATGGAATATACACAGTCCAAGGCAGCAGAGAGAATCTTAAGGAGTTGTGCAGAAAAAGAGAGGGTGGAGAGGGGATTAAGTTGGAGTATGGCATGGGCATATCCATTTGGATGATAGATGAGATAGTAGCTGGGTTTTGAAATTGTCATGCTGGGGAAAGCTGTGAAGGCGGTGGGTCCATTCTTTGGCTATGGAGTAGGAGAGAAGTAGCTGGCCTGAAGGATGAGACGGTTTATGGATTTGAAGGAGATTTTGGTTTGCGGATCTGAGTTGGCGGTTGGGTATATAGGGTTTTAAGGATGTAGCCAGAGAAGGGCAGTTTGCAGGTTTGTAGATAAGTTTGTGAGCAGTGGTGAGTTGTAGGTAACTAAGGTAGTTGGGAAGTTCAAGCTAACTGAGGGTGAGGAGGGAGTGGCAGTGATACTTTTAAATACAGAGTCATGGGTCAGGAAACAGTGACTCAGGCAGGATATATTAAATTTTAGTGTACCTAGTTATTGTTTTTTGTAATATAAAGGTTCTGAAGTTATGTCTTACCATAACGTTCCATCAGAGTTGTTGATCTTCTTCCAGTCATCACTGATGGGTTCAGTTCCGAGCCCTTGGAACCGCGTCGACCTTATACCAAGCTTGAGTGCACCAAAAACTCTCAAGCTAAGCTGCTACCCGCAATGCCCTTTGCTCAGTTACCTCAGATCGAGTTTGTATGCAACATATAGAGAAAGAACAAGCCAGAGGCCATCCCTGCGCAGAAACCCTAACACACCACGAAGACCCAGAAGATCCACCAGGAACCTTAGGAGGGGGTCGGTGGGAGGGTGTGATGACTGGAAGAAGATCAACAACTCAGATGGAATGTTATGGTAAGACATAAATACTTTATCTGAAGTTAATCTTCTTCCTATTCATCACTGATGGGGCTGAGTCCCCAGCTACTTGGAGAAACCTGGGTGGCCCTTATAGAAGAACATTCCTGAGAAACATTGGTCCAAAGGCTGCTCTACCCCTGGAGATCAGATCCAATTTGTAATGTTTGATGAAAGTGTGGGGCTTAGCCCAAATGGCAGCTGCACAAATGTCATCCATGGAGGTCCTAGAATGGAAGGCAACAGATGCTGCAATAGCTCTAGTTGAGTGAGCTTTGATTTCGCCCAGCTTAGATCCCTCTGTAAGTGAATATGTGAAGGCGATACAATCCCCGGGCCATTTAGACAAAGTAACTTTTGATACTGCACCTCCCACTCTAGGGCCTGTAAAGGAAATGAAAAGCTGGTCTGACTTGTGGAATGATTTAGTTCTGTCCAGATAAAAGCGTAATTGTCTATGAACATCCAGGGAATGTAGGCAGTATTCGCCCTTGTTCGAGTAATTTGGGAAAGAGAAAAACACAGGGAGCTCAATGGACTGGTTAATGGAAAAATCCGAAACCACTTAGGGGAGGAAGGATGGCTTAGTTCAAAGTGATACTCTGTCCTTATGAAAGATCAGATAAGGGCTCTTGATACACAATGCTTGTAATTCCGAAATTCGTCTTGCTGAAGTTATAGCCACCAGTGATAAGGATTTCCAGGATAAGAATTTTAGATCACAGGTGGCAGCTGGCTCAAACGGGGGCAGAGAGAGAGCATGCAGGACCCAGGACAAATTCCATGCCCCCACCATCTGTCTGATGGGAGGCCTGCTGTGAAAAATACCCTTGAGGAAGGTCTTGCAAAGACGAGAGGAGATAAGTGGTACTCCTTCAGACTCATTATGGTAGATGGAAATAGCTGCTAGATGGAATCGAATGGTAAAAGCAGAGGCAGCTTTGTCAAACAGCTCAGCCAAATAATGAAGAACAGCTACGGGGGCTGAGAACGGGTCTAGCTCCTGATTACGTGACCAAATAGAGAACCTCTTCCATTTATCCTTGTAAAGTTTTCTGGTGGATGGTTTATGAGAAGCCAAAATAATATCCCGGACAGGTGAAGAAAGGGTTTCTTGCCTGGCAACTAACGGAAGTGGAGAAACCAAGCTGTCAGCTTGAGGGTGGATAGATTCGGAGGAGACTGCCCTTGTGGGTGAGAAATTAGGTCCTGAAGAGTGTCTAGGATCCAAGGAGGTCGTAACAGGTGAGGTCAGAGGAAGGGAAACCACACCTGACTAGGCCAAAATGGGGCAATGAGGATCACTTTGCTTCTCAACCAAATCTCCTTTCGCAGAAAGAAGGGAATCAGAGGAATCGGAAGGTAAGCATAAAGGAGACCTGTGGGCCAATCGTGGACTAGAGCGTCTTTTGGGGACTCCACGAGAAAGGGAAAAGAGGGCAAAGTAGCTGCTGCATTTTGCATTTGAAGGGAAGGCGAAAAGGTCGCAGCATGGCTGGCCCCAGCGACTGAAAATTTCCATCGCCACACTCGGGTTGAGAGACCACTCGTGCGGATGAAGTATGCATCTGCTCAGTTTGTCTGCAATCACGTTGGAGCTCCCTGGGATGTGCGTTGCGATAAGGAAGCAGTTGGAAGCTATCGCCCACTGCCAGATTCTCATGGATTCATGACAAAGGGGGTAAGACTTGGTCCCTCCCTGTTTATTTACCAGACCACGGACATGTTGTCCGACTGGACAGCAATCGTTCCGGATGGAAGAAGCAGATGAAAAGCTTGCAATGCCAACAGCACCGCTCTTAACTCCAGGACATTGATATGCAAATTGACCTCTACATTGGACCACATGCCTTGGTCTGACTTTCCCTGGAAGTGACCCCCTCCACCCAATCAGGGAAGCATCCGTGGTCACCGTGGCACTGGGTTGAGGAGCCTGGAAGGGACGGCACCAAAGATTTTCGTCTGTACGCATTCACCAGAAGAGATCTTGTTTGCAAATGTTGGTGATGAGAATCTTTGAGTTCAGGGGGTGGAGAATGGAAATCCACTGGGTCTGAAAGAGCCATTGTAGTAATCTCATGTGAAAGAGCCATTGTAGTAATCTCATGTGTAGTCTGGCTAAGGGGACTATGGGGATGGCTGTGGCCATAGATCCTAAGGCTTGAAGAATCTCCCTTGCAGACACCTTGCTTTGGCAGAGTATCACCTGAACTTGTGCCCTGAGTCTCTGAAGCCTGTGGGGAGGAAAAGAAATTAGGCTTGAGTGCGTGTTGAATATTGTTCCTATAAATTCCAGTTGTTGTGATGAATGGAGGTTTGATTTCTGCCAGTGTATGGTGATGTCTAATGACTCCGCAAGGGCCAAGGTGTAGTGGAGGGCTCAGACCAGGAGATGCTTGGTGGGGGCTGAGAGGAGCCAATCGTCTAGATATGGAAACACCTGGAATCCCTGAAGTTTCAGATGAGCTGTTACCACTGCAAAACATTTCCTGAACACTCTGGGGGCCGTCGAGAGACCGAAAGGCAGGGCTCTGAATTGGTAGTAATTGGCTCCCAGCTGGAAGTGAAGGAGGCTCCTGGAGCTCTTGTCCATCTTGGTAATTTGCATTCCGGAGATCTAATGAACACATCCATACACCCTCCTGCAGATAGGGGAGGATGGATTGAATCATGACCATGCAGAACTTGGTCTGAACTACTGATTTGTTTAGATGACAGAGATCCAGAATGGGCCTCCAGTCCCTTTTTCTTTGGCACCAAAAACAAACAATCTTGAGTAGAAACCTGATCCGCACTGATCTGAGAGTACCTTTTGGATGGCTCATTTTTGAATTAGCTTTCGTATCTCGGAAGCTGCCTCCTCCCTTTGACTTGGTGGAGCATCGAGAAGGGATTTCGGAGGTCTTGGATAGGACATTAGTGGAATATGGTAGCCTCTGGTAATGATTCTCTGCACCCACTGATCGTTCGTAATGAAAAGCCCGGCATCTTGGTGCAGAGAGAAATGTGCCCAGACTGCTTCCAGAAGAAAGCAATCGGGCAGCACCTCAGGAGCGCTGGTATAGTCTACCTGAGAAGGAATCTCTGGAGCCCTGGTTCCAGGGACCTCCTCTGCCCCGAAAGGGATGTCTTCCATTACTGGAATCCCCTTGCCTCTGGAGGAGTCCTCACCATGCGTGTCGCAGAAAGGACCTTGATATACTTCTTGTGCCATATTTTTCCGCTCCTCTGGTTCCTGAAGAATGAACGCCGAGGTTTGGAAAAACTAACGGCAGACAAGGTCTTCAAGGTCTTCCCATCTTGCTCGCACCTGGCTAGTGTATCCTTGACCTTCGCACCAAACAGAGCTGAGGGCTCGATAGGGGCATTTAGAAAGGAAGACTTGAATGAGTCCGCGAGGTCACAGATGAGCATCCAGACATGACGTCTCATGAAAGCGCCTGCCCCCGCAGCTCTAGCTGCTCCTTCAGTTGCATGTGAGAGCAACCTCATGGATGAATTAGATATGCATTCTAGGGTGTCAAGTTAGGAAGCAACCTTATCTCATGCTCCATCCAATACTTGACCCGCTAGGGTTCCGGAGAGTTCAGAGATAAGATCTCTCTGGAGCCTCATAAAATGTGCTATAAAGTTCAGAAACCAAACTGCGGAGGTCGATGATGCAAAGACTCGCTTCCCTAACTTGTTCACTGCCCGGGACTCTCTTCTGTAAGGTCCTTTTTCGTGGCAACCGCCACCACCATAGCGTCCACTGGCAAGCCTCTGGACCAATGGGGTTGATCCTCTGGAGGGGAGAGTACTTTGTCTAATCTCCTGGGGAGGGCCTCAACGGAGTCGAGGTTCTTCCAAGCCCATTGCACAATAAGTTTAACCAACTCATAGTCAGGAGGGTCACCCAAGAAGTAGAGGGCAGAGAGCAAAAGGCCTGCAGGAATACGGATTCCTCTGAGGAAGGGGTTGAGGACTTCCAGTCACCCCTCTGTTTCATGATTTCCATGATGTCCCCAAAGGAGACATTGTCAGAGGGCGACCGTGGGGACCCTTTTCCCATCATCGTAGTCCATATCCTGTGTGAGTGACTCCTCCGGGGAATCAGTGTATCTCCTCTTACACACCCGTTTCCGAGGAGGTTCTTTGGTGGGAACATCAGAAGAAGACTCAGAAATTGAAATGCCCTTAACAGGGATCTCCTGGGCCTTACGCTCTCAGAGTCCTGGGGGTGGACTTTGACAGCTGCAGCTCAAAGGTAACTGGGAGAATAACCAACTGTGGAGGATTGCTGGCAGCAAGTGCCCTCTCCATCACCCAGTAAGCGGGCCCACCCGAAGAGGAATGGGAGCCGCGGTAAGCGGGCCCACCCGAAGAGGAATGGGAGCTTGGAACCGAAGAAGACAGAATCAGAACTTGGGTCACACCCCGCTCCAGACAGACCGCTCCCGAGGATGGAGCCTCAATCAAACCCAGAGTGGTAGTCACTCTCTGCTCTGAAGTTGGGGCCGACATAACCGTCGGAACAGACACCGGGGGCTCAACCTCCCAAGCATGAGATTGAGGAAGGGTGGGTTCAGACGGAAGAGGGACCCAAAGGGATCTCGTAGCTTCAGACAGGGTTGTTGTCGGCGCCGAGAAAGGAATTCCTCTAGTAAAAGTTGGATAGATGAGCCTTGAAACCGAGGGGTCCAAGGGAGGAGAGTAAGTAGGGGTTACTGGAGAAACAGACCCAAAGCCAAGATTGGTATAGGGTCTAGGCGGATTAGAGATTCCCCTAGCAGCGGCAGTTGATCAAAAAGTCGCATCACATCCAATTCGGAAAGGCTCCTGGTGGATCTCACTGATGCACCTGAAGGAGAGTCAGGCCGGTCCAAAAAGGAGCTGCAGGTTTGTCCGGCAAACTGGTCCACATTGGATGAGTATCGGGTCCATGGTGTGTTGCAGAACGGCACCGACGACGATTCCAATTTGCTACAGGTAATAATGGTATGTTCGGAGCAGTGAACAGGCTTGGAGCAGAAGTCACTATAGGAGTGGACGACAGGAATGGTTCAGAGGACGTTGTTGGAACGGGCGAAGTCGGTGCCGATAGAGACGTGGAAATACTGGTCAGTATTGAAGATGCAATACTGGTCGGTATCGAAGACGTAGGCGGTGCCATAATTGTTGGTGCCAGGGTGGGCGTCGAGGCTACCTTGGTAAACTTCATTGGAGCCGAGCTCGGAGTCGATGTGGTAGTCGGCACCGAGGAGGCAGAACGATATTCAGACGATGACTTATGGGCCTTGTGCTTGTGACCTTTATCTCTGTCACCAGTCGGTGAAGAGTGGTCCAATCGAGGGCATTTCTTATCCAAAGCAGGAGGGGGTGAGACCTCCATCACAAAAATGGCCTCCGAGAAAGACAAAGCCAGCAGGCCCTTTAAAATAAGTTTGTTATGATGTTCATTCACCGTCCACTGACTGAAACTAGCACAAATATCACACAGGGGTTTCGCCAACAAATGTGGAACCCCAAACAGTAAACACATTCCTCATGGAGGTCACTATTCGGCAGTTTACCACTGCAGCAGTGTTTAAATCCCCTAGTTCCTTTCTTTTCAGACATTCCCAACGCACACTCGCACACAAGAGACAGAGACAGGAAATGGAGGAGAAGAAAAAGCAAATACCAACAATGGTAACAAGTTACCGTAAGGGTAGAAAGTTAGATGCACCAAGAAACTACCAATAATGGTAAGAGAAAAATACTTGTGGATAGAGCAGTAGCACTATAGAACAACAAGAACAAGTTATAAGGAAGAAAAAAACTTTTTCAAACTATTAAATATTTACAAAAAAAGCACTTAGCTGGAGAGCTCGATGAAATGCTGCTATATGGCTAAGCGGCAAACGAGATCTGAGGTAACTGAGCACAGGGCATTGGGGGGTAGCAGCTTAGCTTGAGAGTTTTTGGTGCCACGCAAGCTTGCTATAAGGATGACTCGGTTCTGAAGGCTCGGAACCGAACCCATCAGTGATGAATAAGAAGATTAACAACTTCAGATAAATTATTAGAGGCATCATAAAATGTTGAATTCTAACTTGCAAAAAAGTAACATACCTCTTGGTGGTAAACTGTCAACCTCTTCGAACATGGTAGTTTTGTTGTTAGGCACAGGATATTGCTGGAAGAGTTAAGTGCTACTGGAATAAAGAAATACCTGATAAAACTATAAAAAAATATATTGATATAAACACGAGAAGACAACAAAACAAATTAACATTAACAGAACAAACAGTACGAAAAAGAAGTGTGGATAATTGACTCATGGAATCTGAAAGGGATACAAGAGAAAAAGAAAAGGAAATTATTCATTCACTTTGCGTCTGATTTAAAAGCCAACATTATACAAGAAATGCATGTTAAAGGAAGAGTGGGAGAAAGACAGGGATAAAAAATGGATAAATACAATAATGGCATCAGGTAATGAAACAGACAGTAATGAGGTTGTAATTTTAAATTAAAAACTCATTCAAAGAGATGATTATACATCATGACTTTGATATTAATGGAAGATGGTGCTATTTTTCAATTAAAGACTCTAGTCTACAGAAACCACTTGTTTTCTTGAGCTTGTATAGTCCATGTGTGAAACAAGATTTTACCATGGAAATTTACAAAATCCTAATGTGATTTCCAAACTACTACTATACAATAGAAGGTGACTAGGATACAGTAAATGACCCTGTAACAGAAAGAACAAGTAAAAGCAAAACTTACACCCAGGCCTCCATAGTGATAAACAATCTAAAAACAGATTTTAACTTATTCGACCCGCATTGCTACCAGGGTAATAACCAGTCTACAATAAAATTCACATACTACTCCCAGTGTTATAAACTGTGGTCTAGATAAGATTTTTTCTGATATTGGAAATATTCCTAAAGGTGAAAATAAACTATTGTACAGAACTTAGGTTTTTTTGCACCACTCAAAGATTACAATTAAAATAAGATGGCCTAGTGATCTAAGCCTAAAATCAAGGGGTACAAGCTGGTCCCTAAACCCATACTTACTAAAGAAAAAGGATAAAATACAGGAAATTAACATATTAGACGAACTCGATCATGACTTAACACTGACAGATATTCCTTATGATATTCAATGGACAGCAAGTAATGCAAGGATAAGGGGAATTTTAATTAAAAAGTGTCATACTACAAAAAAAAGTATATAAAGAGAAAGAGACAAAACTAAAATAAAAAATAATCAAAATAGAAGAATCAAGCCAAAAAAAAAGCTGAACTCATTATCGGAAGAACAGATGAATAACATACAAAAATAATTACAGACAACGCATACAGAATTACCTTTCACAGAAATGAAAACCTTAGCAAGGTACTCAGAATGGGCACAAACTCCCTCAAGATTACTAGCGAGAATAATAAATATTAATAACAGTGCCTCTACAATAACAGAAATTGAATACCAAGGGAACACATATAATACTAATGAAGAAATTAAAACTTTTGAAGATAAAACTGTATGGCCCAAAAAATCCTAAAAAACTATGAATTAGAGAAATACTTTCCTAAAGAATCTTAACTTGCCAAAAACAAATAAAATGCACAAGGATCTACTTAAGGCTCCTTTCATGCAAGAGGAAATCCTTTCAGTAATATAGTCGGAAAAAAAAGTAAAGCTCCTGGACATGTTGGTTATACTGTTGAGTTTAATAAATCCTTTGGACAAAAAATATCAAAATTTGTACTGAAAAATCTATAGTTATATAAGAGAATATGGCACTGCAGATCTATATTTGAATAACTCAAGACAATCTTTATAAAGGAAAATTTGATAAAAACCCAGGAAACTACATACAGATTTCTCGCATAAATCTAGACATCAAAATTCTAGATGCACTATACAGATTTCTCTCATAAATCTAGACATCAAAATTCTAGATGCACTGTTTGCAAACCGACTGAAAAAAGTATTACGAAACAAAATATCACCTGGTCAGTCAGGATTCATGAATGGTAAAGCAGGCATGTGAAAACACATTAACCTTAGGTACAATGAGCTTGCTATTTAAAACAAAATAAAAACCCTATCCATGCCCTTGCTTTAGATGCATGTAAAACCTTTGGCAAAGTAAACCTAAACTTTTTATTTTCTATACTGCCCTATTTTGATATACCACAAGAATTTACAAATATAATAAAATGTATATGAGAGCACTTACACAACTCTACACATTAATAAAACAAATTCAAATCCAATAAAAATTCTAAATGGGACCAGACAAGGATGTCCGCTATCTCTGTACCTCTAACATATATAGGACCACTACTTTTACTAATAACCCAAAGGACGTACCATCATATTCCCAGAAATTTTTAATAAAAAAATTGCACTAACAGCTTTTGCTAATGATTTAATCTTAAATTTCGCACTAACACTGACTTTAGCAAAATTCTAGACTCAGTTAACAGCTTCTGAAAAGTTTCAAACTATGAAATTAATCCCACAAAATCACTGATTTTCCCTCTCAGTCCATTAGGTTACACTGATTCATATTTTCCAGTTTCAAATATAAAATTGAAATACTCCCTAAAATACTTACGGATAAAGCCTTTGAACACAACCTAAAACTATTCATGCAGAATAATTTACTAAAGATATAGACGGACATTGAACTGGATATCAGATGGGGAAAAATTAAGCTATCCTTTCTTTTGAAAGCAGCAATTACAAAAATGAATATTCTCCCAAGGTTATTTCAACTCAATGCAACATACTTAACAGTTCATAAAAACTTCTTTACAAAAATAAATGTAGCTTTAGCTAAGCTTACCCGGTACCCTAAGTCTGTCAGAATCAGCTATCAGAAATGAATGTATCCTAAGAAAAAGGGAAGACTGGGACTACCTGACTTTAGCTTATATTATGATACAGTAAGTTCAAACAGGATCATTCAAGTTGCGGAACATAATCCTAAGGGTAAAGAATGGTATCCACTATGGATTAAATTAAGGTATGACTACGTAAAAAAAAGTAAAATCAATCCCAAAGCTCTTCCATTTATAAATGAGGAAAATCTAAGGGATAGCAGATTTCATACCTTGTTAAAACACAGAATAATTAGATTTCAAAAAATGATGGAAGCACTAAACTTAAATACTAACATCCTGTTATAACCAATACATTTGAATTCAAACCTCACCTTAAATATAGAGATGGCAAAAAACAAACAAATAATCGCACCACAAGAGGCAAACATGGTGCTGGCTAAGATAAACAAGTAAACTAAAATAAAATATGTAACGGCAGTCCACGAACCAGGCAGATAACTAAAGAATCCAATAACAAAAATAGAAAACTATTTATTAAAAACGGTAAGCGCTTTCACACAGAAAGGTGGTGAGGGATGATTTATACAAATTTTATGATAATAAAAGTTTATATAAAATGGGAAATAAGGTGAAATATAACAAAGTACAAGGAACAAATTGCCCTAAGGAGTTTACAAAATGAGGTTTCTATTATGCAGATAAGGGGGGGGCTCAATTGTACTCATAGATATGTGTGATTATGTTAAAAGTATGTACACACTGCTGAATGATGATCATTTTTATCGTCAGGTTGATTTAAATGAGATATATTTGTTACAAGAGAGGATTCTCTCTATGTTGGAG
Source organism: Protopterus annectens (assembly GCF_019279795.1). NCBI lineage: Eukaryota > Metazoa > Chordata > Ceratodontiformes > Protopteridae > Protopterus > Protopterus annectens. Next base: position 1,742,374,044 of record NC_056725.1, on the reverse strand, counting down.
GATTTACTCGAGTGAAATGATAGAGATATAGCTATATAGATTTTTTCAGAGTTGAATTTCCATCATTACCTTCTATACAGGGGTTGCCCAAGATCTATAAAATATGGCTGTAATCCTCCTATGAGGCCCATTGTTGCTGGGCGGGGATGGGTTACTGAGCCCTTCTCTTTGTATGTAGAGAAGTGGCTATGACCCATCCTTGATCATAACAGCTACATCTTAAGGGATACAAAGCAATTTTTAGCTGCCCTATATCAGTATAGTGGTTCGATGCCTTTGGAACCTGAATTCTATTTTGTCACTTTGGACGTACAGTCCTTGTTTACTATTATACCTAATAATATAGGTGTACAATCCATACGTAAATATTTACATGAACATAGTGACTATAGTGAAAGAATAGATCTAGTGTGTTTATTTCTTGAAACTACATTGGAGAATAATGCCTTTACGTTTGATAAACACATGCCCATAGCTATGTCAACATGTTTATGGCCTCATAGGAGGAGGAGACTTTGTTTAAGATGGAGTATTATCTAATGTTTGTTACCTTTTACCGACATTTTGTCGAAGATCTCTTCCTCCTATGGGCAGGAAATTCAATGGAGTTGGAGAAATCCCTGGTTGGAATAAATGGGAAATATGACTTGAAGTTCACTATGAATTTCTCTAGGTTTAGAATTGAATACCTAGATGTATATGTGGAAAGGCTTAGCAATGGATTAATTAACACAGGTTTTTATAGGAAAAACTGCTATAGGAACACCCTGCTGCACAGGAGCAGTATGCATCCCCAATATATATTCAGGAATGCAACAAGAGGACAGGGAATGAGAGTCTCAAGGATGAATGCATCGGACAAAGGATATAATCAGGAATTGGAAGGGCTTAAAGATAGGTTGGCTGCCAGAGATTATTGTCCACTCGAAATAGAAGAGAATTTAGAAGGATTAAACCATCTTAGAATGGGCAGGGCTAGACCCTACTATTCATCTAGGACTGGATATCGATAACCACTCAATGGGTGCATCACCACAAACTACCTTAAAAGGTACCCATGTTCTTTACCCTGGATGTTAGACCCATTACTGTATCAGAAAGAACTGGCGAATACTGACTACAGATCCAGATGTTAGAAGGATAGTGGGGGATCAACCCTCCTTGTTTAAAAACAAATGTAACCTTAAAAGGCTATTATGTTATCCTAAGGTCAATAATGAATTTAGTAGCAGTATATCTGGTACTCATCCCTGTGGTTAAGTGCAATTTCTGCAATTACCTTGATACTACAGGACTATTCATACACCCATATACAGGTCAACGATTCACGTTTAAGATCACTGCCAACTGTAGGACAACACATTTGGTTTATCTTGCGAGATGCATTACATGAGTCCTTTTATGTTGGCAAGACGCATCGGCTACTCCGAGATAGAGTGAGAGAACATATACATAGCATCAGGGTTAAGTCTTCGACCAATGCTTTGTCTAAACGTGTCATGACACACGGTAATGACCATAGCTTTAAGTTTATGGTTATAGATGAAGAAATGTCCACTATACGTGAGGGTGACATTAGGAATATGACAGAAAAATAAGTCAAATGGATTCTAAGGCTTAGGGTCGAAAGAGGGAAGGGCTTAAATGAGAGGGCTTCTAGTAAGCCCATATTGAAGTTGAGAAGACTCTCAGTTAAACAACATCTAATATTATGTGCATAGTGAAAGTTTATTTACCATCTATAGTATTCAATGTATATATAGATATACATATATCCATTAGGATTATCCATTTATTTCTGATGTGTACAATTCTGTGTGTTTGGTTTATTATTTATAGCTCATATATCTGTCATGATGAAATTATGGGCTTATATTAGCTTAGAAGCACTATTAAAATCACATGGAAGTAGAGGAAATCTTTAAGTAAATAATATAGGATACATGCATATTAATTGTTTTAGGTATTTTTGTTGGTGTGTGTGTGTAACCTGCGGTGGTGGTGCTGTGGTACCATTGTCGCCTCACAGTAAGACGCTGTCCGGTTCGATTCTCAGCTAGAGCGTCTTCTGCGTGGAGACATGCGTGAATGGGCGTACCTTCGTTGAAGGTTGTGTGTCAGGGCTGGTAACTCGGCATGTAAAAATCAACTACCAATCATTAGCAGACCGGAGTTCCGCTGTGGCGACCCCTAACCAGGAAAAGCCAAAAGACACAACAACTTATTTTCTTACACTTAATCTTATAAATTTTATGCTGTGCGCATATGGTTTGCACTAATGCTTCAATGAATCTGCAATCTCACTTTAAATGAATGAATTGATGTTCAGGTTCATGCAAGCTGATTGGTTACTGAAATGTATTTAAATTAATTGAGACCAGCTTGTTTTTCTCATGGTCTGATGAAGCTCTGTGTGAACGCGTTTACAGTTTTTAATAAATAGTTTTCTACTTTTGTTATTGGATTCTTTAGTTATCTGCCTGGTTCGCGGACTGCCGTTATATATTTTATTTTAAATAAAGAGATGACAAACTTGGACAACTATCTGCTCATTAAGAAATACATTGTCTGGGACATTTACAGACATAAGAAAAAATCTTTAGAGGACACAAGGAATATCCTTAACCTTCCACAAGGATATATCATAATGCTCAGTCAAATAAGAGAACGGAGCACTTCAATAATAGGAGATTTTGAAGTAAACGATAAAGACAAACACATGCAATACATTATCGAACTTGAAAAAATGCTATCAAGTACATATAGGCTTACAGTACCCCTTCGATATTAACCATCTATTTTGTATTCAAAACAATAGGCTGAAAAGCAAAAATCTAAATATATAGAAACATTAAAATTAATCCCTTTTCAAAGAAACTCATGTAAGCACAATTAATGATAAACAACAATGCTTACTTTACTCCAGAAATAATCAAATATTTCAACTTGGAAGTTTCAAACTGTCCGTGCTGCTACTCACAAATTGCTGCCCTAATTCCACATCTTCTAGTGCTGCAAACATAAATTATGATGCTCACTGAGAGTCAGACTAAAGAAGGTGGGATATCAAAAATCCACATTATCACGGAAATTTGCATATCATCTCTCAAAAGTTACCCAAACTTAATCTGCATATTCTGATTACCGTTGTCTCTCTAGTAAAATTTTTCATTACTTAAAACTGGGTAGATTGAACCAAATTGTCGAGGGAGGGCTTCAGAAGTATGGCAATAAAGTATATATCAGCACATAAATTGATAATGAATAACCAAAGTAAGCGTTCCTATTTTCTAAAATACTGGAGTCTTCTCCTCAATATTTTAAAAGAACAGACAGACGAGAAAAGACAAATTACTGCAAATGTAATCTGAAAAGGGCATAAAACGCATTTTTTTGTGAGTTTGTGTCGAATCTAAACCTCATATGTAGCAGTTATGAACAGTATGTAAACTGTGACAGACATCTTAAGAAGCTGATTTTTGTAGTACTTATATATATTGTACATAGCAAAATACACAATATAGATAACATTCTATGACACTGAAAATTCTCTTGCAACAAGATGTACCCAACTGACTGTACTACTTCTACTATATATCTGAACTGTGGCTTGAAAAATTACTGTTAATGAAATATGCAAACAAAACAAGAGAAAAATAAAAATATATGGGGAAAAAATTATATATATATATATATATATATATATATATATATATATATATATATATATATATATATACACACACACACACACACACACACACACACACACACACACACACACACACACGCATATATACATGGGTAAGCTAAACCAATTTGTGTGGTACGTAATTGATGGCTGATAAATTCTTATCCTACTGAATTGATACACTTTCATTTCAATAAAACGTGCAAGGAAAGTAAACATGTTAACACTTGCTTTACAAGTCTGTGGCTTCTGAGAATAGAATACAAACCACCAAAATTCAGTTAATTATCATGTACCAATATTTTCATTAGCAGAAGATTTAAGTAAAAATAAAAGTGTGTGTTGCTTTGGACAGTGCATGCTTGGTGATGGAAGAAGGCTGCTTCCTTAAGTTGCTTCACTTGACTAAAACAGAAATCTTTTAAAATTAATGTTGTGAAATTCAACAGAAACCTTTTGTCTAAAGATATGTGGAAGTGTAGTCCGTCAAACAATACTGTAAAAGAGAGAGGTTGGGCAAAAACTAGAGGGGTGGTGTGGCATACAAGTTGGAAAGAGACAGTTGTAAGGTCCCATTCCCTATGCTGAAAGACCATAATAAGTAATGACACTGTATACAGAGGAAGTTACAAACAGCCTGAAAGCAATTAAAGTTGAATTATAGAACTTTATGTATTTCTACAATGTCTGAGGTTGGTCAGAAGTGATAAGATGGGAAATATGCAAAAATACAGAAAAGTCATGGGACAGTAGCTAACAGAGATCAAGGAAAAGGTACCTGTTACTGTTAAATAGTCTGAGCAAAAGGGACACTAACTACTACAGAATGTGAAGTAAGAAGGGTGATCCAGAGAATCTATGGTCTTTCGGATGGAAGGGAAAAGCTGAATTTGACTGACAACATTAAAAGTAAGAGGCAGATTGGACAAGGTTTGCCAAGGAACATTAGGCATGGAATCAGCCATGAGACTAGAGCTGACAAAGTCTGAAGTAAAGTATGAAAAGCCTAGGCCAACTCTGGTGACCTCTACCGCTCATACTGTAGAGATAGCAGTGGAAGATGCAGGTTGACCACGGCTTGTACAAGCAGGATTATTCAAAAGGGACACTGCGATACAAGATGCAATTTATTGATGCAATTCAGGAGTGTTAAAAAAAAAACAGAAGTTTGCACTATCTTTCCTGGCAGGTATACAAGAATACTGGAATGTTAAAATGATTGATGGTATGAAGAATGCTAATCAGCAGCCTTAGAAACAGCCAGTACTCTTGAGTGAAATATGAGTGGAAAGAAGAGACTGTGGTTGTAAGATGTGAACATGTCAGCAGAGATTGACTATGCCCTTATTATATATTAAACATGCCCACACATACATATTTATATATGGATCTCCTTAAAGTCATCCTGTGTGCCCTCTCCTTTTTTCCAAACTTTCACTGCCATATACACTATGCCTAAATGTGCCTTCCTTCTTCATTTTATATTCATCTCTACTCCTATCTCTAACTAGTACCTCCCTATTGCTTCATATATTGAGTACTACGGTGTTATCAACGTTCTCTGCATATTACCTTCACACGTAGCTTTGTTCTTGCAGTATATGTAATTAACTTGTTTGGTGTCATTTTTATTTGTCTGGGCTCAGACTTGAAATAGTTCAATTTAGATAAAGTGCTCTATGTGAGAGAGATGATTCAGCTAAAGCAGTGATTTGCCATAAGGTATTCCATTTCCATTTTAGTTAGCATCAGCTGGTTTGCAGATCCTTGGCATGGCTCTGTCAGTGATTGGTTGGATTGGAGCTATTGCATGCTGTGCATTACCCATGTGGAAGGTCACTGCTTTCATTGGCCAAAGCATAGTGACTGCTCAGACCATCTGGGAAGGCCTATGGATGAACTGTGTAGTACAGAGCACAGGACAGATGCAATGCAAGATGTATGATTCTATGTTAAATTTGCCACAAGACCTTCAAGCAGCCATTGTGGTCATTATTTTAGCCATCATTGGAACTGCACCAACTGTGTGGAAGATGAGAACACCAAGGCCAAGGTCTGCATAGTGGCAGGGATTATCTTTGTTCTGTCTGGTATACTTCTGCTTATCCCAGTCTGCTGGACTGCAAATGTTGTCATCCGTGATTTCTACAACCAGTTAGTACCTGCAGCCAATAAGAGGGAGCTGGGAGCTTCACTTTTTATTGGCTGGGCAGGTGCTGCACTGTTTCTGATTGGAGGGGGCCTCCTGTGCTGTAACTGCCCAAAAAAGGACAAGAATTACTCAGCAAAATACACTGTTAGCAAAGCAAGTCAACCAAACTATGTGTAACCCATGCCCTACTATATATAGCTAATCAGGAATGGACTCTGGAATATTCACAATTTCTTTGTGCCTTTAAACATCTGAAAAATGACAATTGGAGCCACTGTTTGTGGCAGTGTTGTACCTCCTAAAGGTGCAGACCTCTTTCTAAAATATATTCAGGAATTAAAAGAACATTTTCAAAATAATGTCTGTTTTAAAGAAATGAGGCTGCCTGCTAAGTGGGGCCTGTTCTGTCACCACGAAGCTGTGCTACAAGGTCAGACCACAGTACTGATAATAAAGATCTGTACAATTCAGTCACTATCCTGACATGATTGTATGACCCTGAGCATATTGTATTCAGTAATTTTGTATCTCTGTAGCTTCAAATTAGTGATGAAGGGGAGCTTTTGGGAAGGAGTTTGTTGCCATACTCTTGTGCATTGCCTTATGGTGAGGTAAAGTGTGTAACAGGAAACTTTAATAAAGAGGGCACTACTCATTCAGTCTTACATCTCCTGCTACAAGGCTTTCATTGTCGTTAGTCTTACATCTCCTGCTACCAGGAGCTGGGCGGGTCATGTTAGGCTTTCATTGTTGTCAGTCTTACATCTCCTGCTACTATGTAACCAAGGCTTTCATTGTCATGTTATTTTAATTAACTGTCTGGGCCATAGAGATGCACAGCAGAGACCACAGTGATATGTTGTATACATTAATTTCAGACATGAATAATATGGGTATAATGTATGATGAAGCACATATATGGTATAATTAAAAGTCATTAATATTTTGAAATTATTATAAAATCAGTTTGATGCTAAAAGGCTGTTAACTGTGTTTTGTTACATCATTGCTTGGGCAACAACCTCGCTTGTTCCCCTGCTTACGGTTTGTTAAATAATCAAGGTCAGTAAGATCTAAAAAGTAACTGCCTGGTCTCATCTCATAAGTGGATGTGTAGTCATGTCTTATTTCCACAGTAGTTAAATGAGAACGTTTTTGCTACACCACTATGTAGGTATTCTCTTTGTGTGAGACCAGCCTGATCATACAGGTTGGGGGTTGATATATTAGTTAAGGTGTCTACCTAGTAGACACAAGGTACAGGCTTTGATTCTTACCTTTGGAAGGGAAATTGGCTAGGCTTAGAATGGCTCACAAGGGCAGCTAGCCTAGTACTTACCTATGAACCTATGAACCTATACCCCACCACCCAGTTTATAATGAATATGTACATACATAAAATTAAACACATACTCAGGGTGAAATATAGTTGAAGAGAGACACTGAATTTATTAAAAAGTATAACATGGGTTAGACACATAAAAGGCTGGAAAAGTAGGTGAACATTCGTTGAAAATTGGGCTATTGGATGTAATGAAAGTAGGTACCTTAAAATTAGTTTATTTGAATCTACTTCCTTGCTTTCCTTCTGTTTGAAGTTGAAAAAGCAGGTCATCTAAATTTAAAGTGCTTTCTCAACATTTTTAAACTCCTCACCTTTACACCACAGCATGTGATGCATAAACTGCCGTACAGCACCCTACCCATTAGGGATGGTTTTCAACTGTTTTTTCTAGAAGAAAAACATTAAAAAAAAAGAAGTTATGTACTCACCAAAACGTTCTGAGTAAGTAAACTTCATTTGTCAGCAACCTGTGGGTTACGGATCCGAGCCGGCAGCATACCAAGCAAAAAGATCTGAGCTCCAAGCTCCTCCCCCTACCCATACCACACTGCAACCTCCTTCCAATCCTCAGATCGAGTTTACCACTCCATACAGGACACCAAAAAACTAACCTGAGAACCCTAAACCATTGACAAACCTCCAACTCATGAACTCTGGACATCGAGTTCAGCAAAAAACGCCAAGGCAAGGGGGAAGGAAGGAGGGACGGTTGCTGACAAACTAAGTTTACCTACTCAGATGGAACATTATGGTGAGTACATAACTTCTTTATCTGAAGTAGTTAACTTCATTTGATCAGCAACCTGTAGGACAGAGTCCCCAGCTACCCGAAATCTTGGGAGGCCCTTAAGGAAGGATATTCCAGAGCACTGGAGAGCCAAAAGAAGCCCTTCCTCTAGACACCAAATCCAGTTTATAATGATTAATAAAGGTGTGAGAAGACGCCCAGGTAGCCGCTGAGCAAATGTCATCCAGGGAAACTCTAGACCAGAATGCTGCAGACGTCGCCATAGAACGTGTGGAATGGGCATGAACTCCTATTGGTTCTGGTAAACCAAGCTCTCTGTATGCTTGTAGGATACAAAGGGAAATCCACCTAGCCAGAGTCACCTTTGAAACTGGTTTCCCTAAAAAGGGCTTAGCAAAGGAAACAAAAGTTGATCAGACTTGCAAAAGGCCGCCGTCCTGTGCAAATAAAAACGTAACTGCCTGTGAACATCCAGCAAATAAAGTTTGTATTCCCCTTTGTTCTGAAAATTAGGGAAAGACAGGCAAATTAATAGACTGATTAATATTTGTCTAAGCAACTTTAGGAAGAAAGGATGGATTAGTCTTGAAAGACACCCTGTCCTTATGAAACCCAAAGTATGGGGGGGTTTCATACAAAGAGCTTGAAGCTCCGACACAGTCCTTGCTGAAGTTATAGCTAATAAAATTTTTGTCATGGAAGACTGCTTTTCTAAGTCAACTGATACCGCGGGCTCAAAAGGAGGTGCAACTAAGGCCTGAAGAACCACAGTCAGATCCCACGGCGGTGACAGATTCTTAATAGGGGGTCACAGAAGAAAAGTGCCTTTCAAAAAGGTCTTACAAATTCTGGCAGCAGCAAGGGAGCCTAAATTGTCTCCTACATGGAAATGAGAAACAGCCGTCAGCTGGACCTTCACTGTGGAGGAGCTGGCTCCTTGCTGGAAGATAGGAGACAAAAAGTCTAATACTGCTGGGATCGGAGCGGTAAAAGGATCTAGATTTCTCTGTGAAGCCCAAATGGAGAAGTGTCTCCATTTGCTAGAATAAATTTTCCTGGTAGAGGATTTATGTGCCGCAACCAAGATAGATTTAACAGGAGAAGAGATACAGGGAGTCCTAGCAATTAGTGAAGCTCACAGCTTGGCTGCTCCAGTTCCACTCTATCCAGATTCGGAGGAAGCATTCCCGAGGGATGACGAATTAGATCCAGAATGGGATCCAAGATCCAAGGTGGAGCTATGAGATGAGACCATAGGCAGGGGAAGCAGACTTGATGAGGCCAGAATGGGGCTATAAGGATCAATCTGCTCCGCAACCGGCGAGCTTTCTGTAAGAACTTTATCATGAGCGGGAGTGGGGGATATGCATAAAGAAGACCGGGTAGCCAAGCATGAACAAGAGCGTCTCTGGGGCTTTCCCCCCTCGGGGGGATTAAAGCGAAAAACTCGCTGCACTTGACGTTGGAAGTCGATGCGAAGAGATCGCAGCAAGGCTGACCCCACTTGAGGAAGATCTGTTCCGCTACACAAGGGTTCAGAGACCACTAGTAAGGAGAAAGGATAATTCTGCTCAATTTGTCCGCCAAGATGTTGGCCCGACCTGGAATGTGCATTGCTATCAGAAAGCGGTTGGTGGAGATTGCCCATTCCCAGACTCTCATGGCTTCTCAACAAAGGGGATAATACTTGGTTCCTCCCAGTTTGTTGATATACCAGACCACTGACATATTGTCTGACTGGATCGCAATAGTTCCCAAAGGTAGATAAGCATGAAGGGCCTGCAACCCTAAAATGACCGCTCTCATCTCTAGGACATTTATATGCAGAACAATCTCGTTTTGAGTCCACGTGCCTTAACAGTCCTGCCTGAACAATACCCCCCTAGGTGGGAGGCATCCGTGGTCACCATGGCTTGGGGTTGGGGCACAAGAAAGGGACGTCCCTCCTGCAAATTCTGAGATTGGAGCCACCACTTGAGAGCATTTCTGCGCACACTGCTCAGAGGTATCGGAAAACCTAGAGGTTGATGAAGAATCGGCCACTGAACTTGCAACGTCCACTGTAAAATTCTCATATGCAGACAAGCAGAAGGGATCAGGTTGATAGCTGCTGCCATGGACCCTAAGGCTCCCAGGACTAATTCTGCAGGGGGGGCAGGAGACTGCAGGAGCACAAACACATGAAATGTCAGGCTGTGTAGTCTGTCTGGGGTTAAGAATCTATTCTCACCCCTATGAAGTCTAACACTTGAACAGGTTGAAGGGAAAACTTCCTTAGGTTTATGATAATCCCTAGCCGAGGTGATATCCGGAGAAAGAAATCTCCAGCTAGCAAGAGTAGATGCCTCGTGGGGGTGGTGAGAAGCCAGTCGTCCAGGTACGGAAAGACCTGAATGCCCTGAAGTCTCAGGTGGGCCTCTACAACTGCCAGGACTTTGGTGAACACCCAGGGGGCTGTGGTGAGACCGAAGGGTTGGACCCTGAATGGATAATGACTGGCCCCTAGCCAAAAGCGGAGGAACCTCCTGGATCGCCTGTCCATCAGAATATGGTAGTACGCATCCTTGCGGTCTATCGAGCACAACCAGTCTTCCTCCTGCAGGAAGGGCAGGATGGATTGAAGTGTGACCATCCAGAATGTTTCTATGGCAATGAACAGGTTCACTGTAGACAAGTCGAGAATCGGCCTTAGGTCCCCGGTCTTTTTTGGCACCAAAAAGAACCTGGAATAGATGCCTGATCCAAACTGATCTGGGGGTATCTACTGGATAGCTCTTTTTTCTAGTAGTTTTTGTACTTCCCACCCACTCAGAGGGAGGCCGCGGCCTTGGATGTCCGGGAGGCGCCTTGTGTAAGGGGGTTTGTTTATGAAGGGAATAGAATAGCCTCTGGATATTATTCGAAGCACCCAGCGATCTGTCGTGATGGACTCCCATTGGCTAGGTGCATCGAAAAACGCCCCCCCCCCCCGACTGCCTCCAGAGAGGAGCAGTCGGGTAACCCCTCAGGGTTGCTGCGCGGGTCGCTCTGAAAAAGGTTCACGTGACCTGAAGTTCTTCAGCCCCTCTCTGCCTCTGGGCTGGCATCCACCTTGTCCCCCTCTGCCTCTGGGGGAGAAGGAGTCCTGAGCATTCCGGGACTGCTGAGTTTTCCGGAACCACAGCTTCTTTTGCCCTCGCTGGTTCCTGGAGAAGGACCTTTGAGGGTTAGAGAAGCGGATCCCAACGGCTGACAGCATCTTCCCATCTTTATCGCTCTGGACAAGCGTATCGCGTACAGTCTTCCCGAACAGGGTGAAACTGTCAAAGGGTGCGTTAGCGAAGGATGCCTTGAAGGGTTTCGAGAAGTGATGGCTTAAGGCAATGCCGGACCCGCTAGTCCTAGCGGCTCCCTTGGTGGCATGAGAGAGTAAACGCATGGACGTACTGGACACAGACTTGAGAGTAACCATATGAGCAGAGATGGTCAGTTTATCCTAGGCCAACATGGACTCTGGGGGAGACTCAGCGTACTCTTTCACAAGGTCCCGCTGCAGTCGAATTACGTGGGCCAAGTAATTCAGCGCTCTTATAGTAAAGGCGGCTGAAGCAAAAGTCCGCTTTTCAAGACGGTCCATAGCCCTGGACTCCTTGTCCGGGGGTGGACCGAGGAACTTTCTTGGGCAAGTTCCTTTTTTGTGGCTGCCGCCACCACCATAGCATCAACTGGGGAACCTTTGTTCCAAGAAGCTCTATCTGCCGGTGGACTCAGTATTTTGTCAGGTCTTTTGGGTATAGGCTCCACAGTGTCCGGTTCCCTCCAAGCTCAGGTGGTGATAAGGTCCACCAGTGGGTCACCCAGGGGGGGGGGCGACATCCAAGAGGTAGATGGGCCTGGGTCGAACGCCTCCAGAAATACACTTGTCAGAAGAAGATTTTTGGGCAGACCACCTCCCCCCCCTGTGGCGAAGGATTTCCATAATGTCTCCAAAGGAGACATCTTCGGGAGGTGATTTGGGTGAACCTTCCCCTTCCTCCAAGTCGGTATCCTCAGTGAGGGACTCGGGGGGGGGGGGTCCAAGTGCCTCCTCTTACACTGGCATTTGTGAGAGACCTCCTCAGGTGGACTCTCCGGGGAGGGCTCACAAATGGTTTCTCCCTCCAAGGGAACTGTCTGGGGCGCAATGGACACAGGCTGTCCCTGGGGGGGCTGGATGACGGAAGGCAAACCCAACTGCGAGGGAGCAGAAATGGACCCCGAGGACAGAGTGAGGGGTCTCGATCCTCCAGAGAGAACCCTCTCCACAGCGTCGAATGCCGAGGGAGACCCGGCCTCCCTGAAACTGGTAGCCGAGACCCTGGGATCCAACAAAGAGATCGGAGCCAAAGCTGGAATGGTCAGATACGAATGGATGGTATGCCCTGACCACAATGGAGCCGATGACACACTCACCCTCTCGGATCTGACACCCAACTCTCGGTTCCGAGAGCACGGATCTGAAAGCGGATCCGACAGACTCGAGAGCATGTCTGGCGTCGAGGCCGAAGGCACCATCGGCGCCAACCCCCTGACTCCGGGGCTCCTCGGATCAATAGACTCAGATATCCGATGGTGGATAAGAGAAGGAGCTATCAGGGCTCCTCAGATCCACAGACTCACATATCTGACAGTGGATCGGAGAAGGAGCTATCAGGGCGAAAAAAGGAGACGAACTCCCCGCACCCGGAGGGGAGGGGCAGCAATACCCCCATCTGCATTCGAGTTTGTAGAAACCTTCGCATCATCCAATCCATGTCTGCTTCAGAGATGCTTCTGGTTGATCTGGAGGATGCCACCAATGCCAGCCGGGAGAGCCGGCGCGAAGACAACCTCGAGGGTGGTCTAGCCTCCTCCTCCGGCTCTGGAGACAAACGTGGTGAATGGAGCCGAGGAGAGTATGGCCTGGCAACTTTTACTGGTGGCAAGATTACTTTAGCGGAAGGGGCCGTTGGATCTAACTCTGCCTGTTGCTTGCGGCCCCTCTCTTTATCTTTATCCTTATCCACATGTCTCTCTCTATCCCTGTGCTTTTCTTTAATCTTCTTGGCCTCTCTCTCTCCCTATGGTATGGTGGGAGGGCGAGTCCCGGACAGGGGAGAAGAGCCAGAAGGCTGAACAGCCACAGCCATGGCTGGTAAGTAAGCTGAAGAAGAAGAAGAGACAGAAGTTGATTTTGCAGGTAGAAGACCTGCCAGAATCAACTTATTCCCGCGATCCAGCAGGGCTCAGGGGTTGAAGGCCACACAAATCTTGCAGCCGGAAGACAAATGGGCCACCCCCAAGCAAACTAAACACAGAGTATGACCATCGGCTGGAGACAGCTTGTGGCCACACTGTGCACTTAGAGAAAGTCACTTTCTAAAGAACACACACACACACACACATACACATATATGATGGGTGGGAAGGGAGGCCTACACTAACTAAAATTTTCAACTTTCAAACAAGGAAAAACCCAATAAGTATCGTGGACAACTAATAATTTTCTCAAAATTATCAAAAAGGGCACACACAGACCAAGGTTTAGAGAAAAAAAACCCGGACACTTGCCAGGAGCTCAAGAATCCTGTGCTGGCGAAGCCGCGGCAAACGAGATCTGGGGATTGGAAGGAGGTTGCAGTGCAGTATGGGTAGGGGGAGGAGCTTGGAGATCGGATCTTTTTGCTTGGTATGCTGCCGGCTCAGATCTGTATCAGATCTGTAACCCACAGGTTGCTCATCAAATGAAGTTAACTACTTCAGATCTACTGTTTTCCATACACTGACATCAGTGTAGGAAAAACATGTGTGTTGAGGGATTCTTACAATGTCAAATGGATTTCATTATTTCAAAATTATCCCCAAGTAAGCTAGGCCTGAAAACATGTTAGGAGACACAGCTCTGTATTGCTACAGACTAAAAAGCATTTATGGAACATTGCTTGTCTAAGAGAAGCAGTAAGAAACAGACAATCTGCTATTGTATTTCGTCCTTGATTTTATTACAAGTTCTGTAATAAACACTGTTATAAAAAGGGAAAATTACTTAAAATGACATCATAAGAAACCTGCACAGAATTATAGCATGTTATGTAATTTTACAGTTCTAGATGAAAACTGCATGATGTAAAATCATCCAAGGTTTTTCTGATTTGTTCTGTATAAAAAAAACTACTTTGTGATTCGCCATGTTAGAGCTGCCTTTGTGTAATCATAGTAGCTGTCAATTCTACTCTGAAAATAAAGCTTCATGCCACTATAGGACTTTATGTCTAGGCAGATTTACTGTAGGAGGAAAGAAATAATAAATAACTTTTAAGACAGAGTCCATACACTTTAATGGGTGCATCACAGTACATGTGTGAAAGTAAACCATTAAACTCTATGGAAAAGACTACATTTACTTGGGTTGTTGTTTAGTTAATGGTTTACAAAGCTTTTTTTATTAAAAATGGCCCAAACACATTAGAATAGACAAGCTGGAAAATGCACTGCGGCACTTGATATATCAAATGCCGCAATGTATGTAGAAACATTGGAAAACCACTTTAAGGAGCACTATTCATGGTCCGAGTGGCAGGCAGTACAAATGCATACGTGAAAAAATATGAATGTTACCTCTGTCACCTGATGAGGCACATACGAGTTGACAGATTATCAAACAAACAAAAAGAAGTTATGTACTCGCCATAACGTTCCATGTTTGTAGTCCATCTCGCCCTTCATTCTTACACATGGGTTCGGAGCCGATTCTCAGCTCCGACTCGGCCTATTACAAAGCTCAAAGTCTCTTAGTTGGCTTGTAGGTAGGTATCCCATAGTGCACAAATACAATCCCCAGATCTTGTTTGCTGCTAAACTATAGGTAGACAAAACTAAGTTTATCTAAGGTTATCCAGAAAGAACAACAATAATGAAAGGTCTCCACCCTACCAAGGTAAGACTATCCTGTCTCCAGATCCTTTCAGGACGGGGGTAGGTGGGTTCGTAAGAATGAAGGGCGAGATGGACTACAAACATGGAACGTTACGGTGAGTACATAACTTCTTTATGTTCTGTAGTCCTATCTCGCCTTCATTCTTACATATGGGACAGCGTCCCTAGCACCTTATTCCTGGGTGGCTCACGGGAAAATACTCCTGAGTACAGTGAAACCAAAGGAGGCTCTACCCTTAGACGTCAGGTCCAATTTGTAAGGAGAAAGGTATGAGGGGTAGCCCAAGTTGCTGCTGCACAAACACTGTCAATTGGAGCTCTGGCTTGGAAGGCAGCAGATGTAGACTGGGATTGTGTAGAATGAGCCTTAATCTTGAGTAAATGAAGGAAATACAGCTCAAAATCCAATTTGACAGAGTCACTTTAGAGACTGGCAGACTTAGTCTAGAATCAGAAAAGGATACGAACAATTGGTCTAACTTTCAGAGTTCCTTAGTCCTGTGGAGGTAGAACCATAACTGCCTGTGATCATCTAATTGGTGAAATTTATATTCTGCTGCGTTAGAATGATTAGGGAAAAAAACATTGGTAATTCTATAGTTTGGTTCAAATTAGAGTGAGAGCAAACTTTTGGGATAAAAGAAGGATTTGTACGAAGAGAAACTTTTACTATAGCCTCTACTGCAAAACATATCTACAGTTATTCCCAATTCACGTCTAAAATCACAAATATTATTACACAATCTAGAAATCCTAAGCATCTCACCAAATGGGAGTGCTGCAATATTGTGTGAAGGATGGCAACTATCACCATGTACGTACTGTTTACCATGTTAAACTTTTCTATGTACAGAAGTGAATAGCTCAGTACCATGTTTAATACTAATAACCACATCCAGAAGGGGAACACATGTACCTAACTTAAGGCCATCAAATTGCAAACCATACTATTGTTATGCAACATTTCAACAAAATGAGATACCATTTCTAAACCACCTTCGGCTAAAAAAATTAAATCATCAAAATAATGAAAATACCTAATGACATGATCACAAAATAAATATATTCACTCTCAAACAGACCCATGCATAAATTGGCATTCATGGGGGCAAAAGCAGCTCCCATAGCTGTGCCTTTTTTCTGCCTATAGAGGACATTGTTAAATTCAAAAAAATTGTGAGTAAGACAAAAATAAACCCAAATAAAAATTAGATATCGCTGCTAATTGAACCCTAATTGTGGCAGCAGCAGACCCCTGATGGAAGAGTTCAGACAAAAATTCTAAAACCATTGGGATGGATACAGTGTAAGAATCTACATTCCTTTCTTCAGCCCAGATGGAAAACATTCTCCATCTGCTAGTGTATAACTTCCTAGTGGAAGGTTTATGCAAAGACGTGAGGATGTGGGTCACAGCAGGTGAAAAATCATGAAGCCTGACTAAGGATAGACTTGGAGCAGCCATGCTGTCAAGTTGAGGGTGTGGAGGCAGGGGTAAAGGGAGCCTGACATGTGTGTCAAGAGGTCTGGCACTGGGTCCAGAGTCCATGGATTGTCTAGTAGAGGAGGCCCGAGAAAGGGGAACTAAATCTGACGAGGCAAGTAAGGAGTGATGAAAATCATTTTGCTTCCCAAAATCTTCGCTTTCTGAATCACTTTGGATATAAGAGAAAAGGGAGGGAAAGCATAAAGGAGTCCCAGGGGCCAATCAGTGCGTCTCTCGGTGACTCCCCCGGAGGGGGGATAAGGGAAAAGTAGCTGCTGCATTTGGAGTTGGTTGGACTGGCGAAGAGATTGCAGCAAGGCCGTCCCCATTTGTGGAAGATTTGTTCTGCTATTTCCCGATTCAAAGACCACTAGTGAGGCATCAAGATTGCCCTGCTGAGTTTGTCGGCTATCACATTGGTTGTCCCTGGGATGTGCATTGCCAACAGAAAGCATTGGGAATACATCGCCCACTTCCAAACAAGAATAGCCTCTCAACAAAGGGGGTAAGATCTGGTTCCACCTTATCTGTTGAGATACCATACCACCGACATGCTGTCTAATTGGATTGCTTTCGTCCCTAGAGGAAGAGAGTCGTGAAGTGCTTGCAACACTAGAATTACTACTCTCATCTCTAGGACACTGACATGTAGGTGAGCCTTGTGATCTTGCCATGTGCCTTGGATAGTCCTGCCTAGATAATGCCCCCCACCCTATCTGTGAGGCATCCGTGGTCACAGTAGCAATGGGTTGGCAAGGAAGGAATGGGATACCTGCTGTTAGTTGGTCGAGTTGAATTCACCAACGGAGGTCCTTTTTTGCAAGACTCTGTTATGAAGATGTGGTGAGATAGAGGCAGTTGTTGAAAGGACTACTGAGACTATAGAAGCCATTGGAGAAATTGCATATGTAATCTGGTGAGAGGGACTAACATTATGGTGGAGGCCATGGTCCCTAAGAGTTTCAGCACTGTAGGAGGAGAACTTGTCTGTGGTTCTGTGCTCTTTCTGCAGGTAGATGAGCTAACATGATGACTGTGTCTATCTCTGCATCTATAAAAGTCACAAATTGAGAGGGCCATAAGGCAGACTTTTCCCAATTTATTGTAATCCCCAACTGGGAACAAAGTTGGATAGTGGAATCTCTGGTTTGTAGGAGTAGATGTCTGGTGGAGGTACGGAAACACTTGGAATCCTAGAGGTCTCAGGTGAGCTGTCACTATCTCCATACATTTAGTGAACACCCTGTGGGGCTGTGGTGAGACCAAAGGGTAGAGCACAAAATTGGTAATAACTGGCTCCCAGCAAGAAGCGTAAATTACTCCTCAATGCTCTGTCCATTTTTATATGGTAGTACACATCTTGGAGGTCTATCGAGCACATCCAATTATCTTTCCCTAACAGAGGAAGTAGAGACTGCAGTGTCACCATCTGGAACTTGGCCTTCTTTACAGATTCATTTAGTTTGCCAGATTCATTTAGTTTGCCGAGGTCCAAGATGGGACTCCAGTCCCTTGTACGTTTTGGCACTAAAATGAATCTGGAGTAAGTTCTGAATCCTATCTGGTCTGCAGGGACAGTCTGGATGACTGTTTGCGAGCAACTTTTTTACTTCTACAGTTGCTTGATCCCTGTGATTGGGTGGAACATCTGGGATCTTCTTGGAAGTGTGAGGTGGAAGAGAAAATGTATGGAGTAACCTCTGGTGATTATTCTTTGTAACCATTTGTCTTGGGTGATGTTTAGCCAGGCTTCTGGATACAAAGATATGCGACCCCCGACTGGCTCCAGAGAAGCACAGCTGGGCCCCACATCATCAGCGCTGATAGGGACGGCCTCAAAATGAATCGCGGTCTCCCTGGTTTTGCAGGCTGCCCCTGCCTCTAGGGTGACGTCTACCATTAGCTCCTCCTCCTCTGCCTCTGAAGGAGGAGTCACCCTGTGCATTCAGGAAAAATCTCTGGGACTTCTTGAACCACATCTTACCACCTCTCTGACCCTTAGGATATGGTGTAGAGGGGACGGTAAAACATACTCCCACGGCAGAGAGGGTTTTCCCTTCTTGCTCACACCTGGTGAGTATATCTTTTACCTTTGGTCCAAACAATAAAGAACTGTCAAAGGGGGCATTGGTAAAGGTAGACTTGAACAGCTCCGCAGAATTACATAAGTGCATCCAGGAGTATCTCCTAAGGGAAACTCCTGAACCTGCTGCCCTGCTCACTCCATCGGCTGCATAAGAGATCAGCCTCATGGAGGAGTTCACGATGGAATTTAAGGTGGGCAACTGAGCAGACCCCTTCTCAGGGACTCCCTCAGTACATGTACCTTGAAGAGCATCTCCTAACTCCTTAAGGAGATCTCTTTGAAGCCTTGTAAAATGTGTAGACAGTTCAGCGATCTGAGTGTGAAAGCCGCTGAAGAAAAGATATGCTTCCCGTATCGGTCTATCATTCAAGACTCCTTATTTGATGGATGGACAGATGAGGTCTCAGCTAGTTCCTTCTTAGTGGCTGCCGCCACCACCAAGGCATCTACAGGCACGCCCTTGGACATGAAATCTCTCTCTTTGGGGGCAGACAGAAATTTATTGTGTCTTCTGGGAACTGGCTCCACAGCATCAGGAGTCTCCCACAGCTTCTGACTAATGAGGTCTTAAAAGTTCATCAAAAGGTGGAGACACCCAAGAGGTTGAAGGTTGAAACCCGAAAGCCTTCAGATACACTGACTCCTCATCAGACGGGCTGAGGGTGGACCAGCCACCTCTCTGCTTAAGGATCTCTAATATGTCTACAAAGAAAACATCATCAGAGGACGACTTGGGGGACCCTTCTGACTCCTCGAGGTCAGTGTCTGAAGTGATGGACTCATCCTGGGAGTCTACATGCTTCCTCTTGCATGTCCTCTTCCGAGGTGGCTCCTCAGATGAGTACTCTGGGGAGGTCGTGGAAGACTGGGAGCCACCCACTGGGTGCTCCAGCAGCTGCAGGTCTCTGCTGTCAAGAGAGAGAGAAGGTGCTGAGACAGAGGTCGGTGCTAAAGGGGGAAAAGCATCGGTACACTTTGAGCGAGACAGCACACTCCTCATTATCTCAAAAGCAGATCTCTCCGGCTCCTAAGACCACCTAGGCTCCGAGGAAATGGAGGAAGTTATGGGCTCCAGAGTGACCGGCTCAGAGATGGATGTAGGGTCTGAGCTCACCCTAGCCGACACATCGAGAGGGAGACTAGGAACCGAAGAGGTTCGGGTCCAAATGTCCCTGTCGGGGCCAACCGGTGAGCTTCGGCTCCTAGAAACACCACGGACGGTGCCAAAGGTGTCAGAACGGAACTCAGCTCTGAGACAGCCTCGAGGGGAGCTGGAACCAAGGGTTCCACAACAAGTGGCACCGAAAACTCTGGCTCAGAAGGCCCGACTTGGCACGGAGGAGGAACCACAACTGGGCGGATGGACTCGGGTGGCTCCAGAACCAACTTGAGTCGGAGCCAACAACAACTTGGGCAAAGAAGATGACTTCAGGAGTCTAAGCACTACTCTCTCCACATCTTCCTCTGACAGGCTCCTGGAGGATCTGGATGACAGGGTAGGCGATCTGGATCTCTGCAGAATTGCAGATCTTAAGGTTGGGGTGACTGGCAAAGGATCTCTGGACCGGCTCTGATGTAGTTTTTGAGTAGTCGGCTCTGAAAGGCTTGGGGCCTACACTGACGTGCCAATATCAACAACCTCGACTGGCTCAGAGGACAGTGGAGCTGAGGAGGCAGAAGTCTTATCCAGTTTAGATAGTTTTTGAGGAGGTTCCAATACACTAGTCGGCGCCGGCGAATGCCTCTTGGCCAACTTAACCTTCTCTTTCTTGGAAGAATATGATTTGGATGAAGAAGAGGAACTCGCTAAGTCTTCCTCAAAGGAAGGCTTGAGGAGACCTTTCAAAATTAACTTGTTCTTCCGCTCCTGGAGAACTCTGGAGCTGAAGAAATGGCAGAATAAATGAGTTTCCTGCAAATGAGTTTCCTGCAAATGAATGGCTCTGAGACAATATACACAATTACTATGGCCATCCATAATTGACATCTTCTGGGAGCACTTTATACATTTTTTGAAACCCGAAGGTTTGTGGTCTTTAGACATGTTGACGAGCTATGTAAGTAAAGCAGGTACACACAAGCACAAGGACTAGATCCTCTAACTGAAACGGGCCTAGCCCTAACAAGCGCACACACAAAGAAAGAGTAAAGAGGACTAAGTCCTCTAATTTAAACTGGCCTAACCCTGAGGAAATACGAAAAAAGCAGGGGACTAGGTCCTCTAACTTAAACGGACCTAGCTGGATAGGCTAAGCCATAGAAAAAAGCCAGAAACTAGTAGCAGGCAAGGAACTAGCAAACAATGCACGCAAGCTACATTTCTAAATTAGAAAAACCAAGGCCCAAAAAGCGGACCTGTACAGAAAACTCTGTAATAAGCAACAAATACAAACGCAGACCTATGAAAACTTCAATGTTAATGAAAAAACTAGCACACAAGATACCAAATGCAGAAAAACAAGAGCCAACGGCCAACTAGTTCTCAACAAACAAACTAAATTAAATATCAAAAATGCTCCAAAAACTCTGTAAACACTCCTGACACTACTAAACACTACCTAGTAATAAGATAACTAGCTATAGAAAATAGTAAAGTGATAATAATACAAAAAGTTTAAACTTAGCCACGGCCAAGCAAGAAGCACTTCTGAACTCATAGACACGGCAAATGAGATCTGGGGATTGTATTAGTGCGCTATGGGATACCTACCTAGCCACGAGCCAACTAAGACTTTGAGCTTTGTAATAGGCCGAGTCGGAGCCGAGGATAGGCTCCGAACCCAAATGAATGAAGGCGAGATAGGACTACAGAACATTTAATGTTTTCGGAATTTACTGACATAATAGCACCTGAAAATGTTTGAAAAAAACATTAACAGCCATGTGGAGTTTGTAAGAATCAATGTGTACATGTTACACTTGAGAATGACTACAACACTCGAATGTAATAGCATTACAATGAAACTAAACAATGTATGTTTTGGTTCAGAAAACACTTGGTGAAGTTAACCAGCACCTATAAGATTTTTTTTTATTTTATACTTGCTACAATAAGTCTATATATTAACAACCTGGGTTAGTCTTAAAAATACTTTTCTTTCAAATAATTACTCTTGAAACAGTGAAATCTAAACGCCCTTTTCTCACACTTTATCAAGCGCACAAAATCTACCTGTACTTGAAAGACTCTCTAGTAACTACATCCACTTTAATAATGTTTAATAAAAGTTAGTGCTAATAGTGGATATGTCAAGTGGGAGTTAAGGTATGGGACAACTGTGTGCATACCAATATATTAAAAATGTAAATAAAAAAAAATAATATATCCACAGTATTGTTTAACTATGCAAAATGACACGAATGTGATAGATTAACAGCTACGGAACCCTGAAAAAATGTGAAAGTTGTATACGATGAGAAAAAGCAAGCTTGGTTAGGTGATTAGGCTTGCGCAAAAGAATAGCAATTCTGAGGATAACAAGTACTTCAGGAATGTTGCTGTGAAGTGATAAATTAAGAAATGCCTCTAAAATGGGAAGAGAAAATAAACACGAATTAACAGTGACAATGCAGGACATTATACTGAAAGGATAAGTGTAACAAAAAATAAAAGAAAGTGAAATGCAATACTGAAAGTGCTAGATGTGCTTAATGTGCTTTACAGATCATAATATGGCACCGGTAAGGAAAACTAACGTGTTTGGAGAAGAACAAATGTTGAAATTTCCTAGTGGTATGCAGTTAAAAAAACCTGATATTCCAAATAAACAGGTCCACACTCCCAAAAAGGTAAAAATTTTATTGATGGAGTGTTTCCACTTCTTACAATAAAGACACTTCCTCAGAATAAAATCATTAACCTAACCCATCTTTTAAATATCCCTCCAAATCACATTCCACCAGCAGTTTGTTCATTTTTTTTCCCAACATGAAACAGCTTTATTGAATTATCACTTCTGATACAGGCAACCACACATTAATAAAAATGAAAACAATCCACATTGACATTTTCAGTTGCATACAGTACACATCACTTATCTTCAAAATCATTACATAGCTCATTCCATTCCTACCTTCTCTTAAGCATCATTCCTCATTCAAAACTTTATTCTGCATGCACTGTTACAGTTTTCAATTTTTCTATGTAAATTTTCTCCTACTCTTTTCTAAAGATCCCACTTCCAGTTCTTGTATATCTGTTCCTATATTCATTACTTCTACTACAGCTGGTTTAGACTTTGATTTCCATTTTCTAGTACAGTAACTGCTTTTTTGGCAGTCACCATAAGTAAACTCAGCAAAGCCCTACTATGCCTAGGAAATTCCAATTCTGTATCACAGCCAGCATAGTCTGCAGGGGATTTTTAAAGTCTGCCAACTCACTACTCTCCCAAAAAGTATCTTCCCAAACACCTCTTTGTCTCCCATCACACCTCTAACATTTGGAATCTGCTAGAGGAAAAAAATTCTTTGACGTCTGCTTGGGGTGTAAAAGTACCCATGCAAACTCTTCCAAGCAGAGCTCCTAAGTCTCCCAGATTGTGTTGCATATTTAAAAACCATAAATATATCCTCTCATCTTTTCTTTGTGAATTGATTATCCAATTACTAAGCCTTTCTAACCTGTTGAGATTGATTCACATAGTTATCATGCAATATTTTATATGCTGTACTAATTATCTCATTTTTAACATCAGCTTCTCTTCTAGACTCTATTAAAAAGTCTACCAGTGCTGGTCTTTCACTTAGGACCACCCTACTCCTTTCTCTTTGCCTATACTGATATCAGTCCTTGACAACAAAGGCAATCTCTAGCCTGCCTTCCCAAAGAATTCTTGCCCTTTTCCCATTCCATTACATCTCCCTTTCTAATTATTTGCTCCCAATACACTGTTTCTTTGTTAGTTTTCCCCAGTAAATTCCAGCCCCCTCTTGTCTATTCTCTGCACCCCTAAATGCAGTCATCCCTATCGGCACAATCTCCTTTCCCATTTCCACATTGGCTTAGTTCTTAGGATACTTTCTGCAACTTAATGAACACAATATTCTGCATGATTATTGTTATTCTCCTTAAGGACTGCATCCAAAATCCCAATCCCAGTCTCCTTATTTCTTGCACTTCTCCCCATTTCAACATCCCTTAACACTTTGAATTATATAGCTTTTTGCATGTGCTATATATAGGAGCCTTAATTGTGTAGCTCTGAAAACCACCTTGTTCTAATGGAAGGGCCAACTTAATCCACTTGACTCTTGCCCTGCTCCCCTTGCAAACAAAATCCTTCAAACTCTATTAATTGCCATCCACAACCTCTCTTCTTGTCAATAAAAATACTCCTGACCTGCATATAAAACTAAAATGGACTAAAAACATTTTCACTGCTTGTATCCATATTCAGAGTTGTTTCCAGTTTCTCAGTTTTTGTACTACCTTTTTTTTTGTCTCTTACACATATCCTTAGCTGCCATAACAGAATCCTTTTTTAATCCACACTGCTAAGTACTTCATTTTATCAAGTCCCTATAAATATGGGTATTGCTAAACCAATCTGTGCTTGAGTACACACTTTACAACTATTGCCTTTGTTTTATCTTAGTTAATTTTGTATCCCAAAAAGACCTGAAACTGTCTCAGAATATTCCACAACAATAAAATGTCCTTTTCTAGTTTTATCAAGAACAAAATAGTATCATCTGCAAATAAAGTAAACTTTTCTAGATTACCATACCAATTATATCCCTGAATTCCCAAGTCCTTTATTTTCTTTGTCAATTATTCTAACTATAAAGCAAATAAGGGGGAAAGAGGACACCCCTGCCTGGTTTCTCTGCAAAGACGGAACTTATCAGAGAAGAACCTTCTCATTTTAATTTTTGCCTCAGATCCCTCATATATCCTCCAAAATCAACCTTATTTTATCAGGGAATGCAAATGCTTCTATTCACCTACTAAAACTCCTAGCTTTCTCTGTCAAATGCTTTCTTTACATCAAGATCCACCAACAGTGCTATTATATTACATTCTACATTCCTCTGGATCCATCACTGTTCTATTAATGTTATTAAAAGTTTATCTCCCCTCCATAAAACCACATCAACCCATATCTACTAAATTTGGCAATCCCTTTGCCATTTTTTAGGCAATATAGAACGCTTAATAATCATGGTTTGGAATCAAAATGGGCTTATATGCTGCTAAATCTGATCAGTCTTTACCATCTTTAGGTATTATAGCCACCACAGCTTTTTCCAGGATATTGGTGCTCCTCATCCTTTTAAAATACCATTAAACAAAACCTTCCAAATCTTCTTCACTTTCTTCCTTCCTAGCTTCCAAACTTTCACAGGAAAATCATCTATTCCTGGAGACTTTCCTGTAGATTGGATATATATGACTTTTTTTCTTCTCTTCTCCTATCCTGTTAGTAAATGAGCCTCATCGACCCCTAACCTTAGCATATTTAATTATTACATAAACATTTCCATTTGTACTTTTTCCATTTGTACTTTTTGCAATGTCCACATTTCTATGCTTTATACAGATTTTCATAAAATATTCAAAATATTTCTAATAGCTCTACAGGATCTCTGGTTATTTTCCTTATTATAGGCTCTATAAGCTTGGCAAAAACCTTTTTTACTTTGTTACCTGAGCAATTATGTTGAAAGCTTTTGCATTCTGGAGTAGTCATTAAAATATAGTTGCTTAAAAGCAATCTTTCAAAACGTATGCATATTAAATCGAGCTACTCCTTTATTTTCTCGTCAGTACTCTGCAGTTGTGCCTTTTCTTATCGGATTCCTCCATTCATTCATATAAATTGATTTCATTACTATATCGTGGTGGTTTCTACCTGGTTTATTCTCTACTGGATTCTTTTGCTTTTCCGGCGGAAACTTTGGATGGTGGCATTCCTTATCTACACATTAATTGTTGTCTTTCTTCTTCTTGGTTTTTGCCACCCACACACGATGGATACTCCAGCAATAGAACTTGACTACAACCCTGGATTTAAGAGTCCTGGAAGCAGGTTAGCAATATTTTTCAGCAGAATGCTAATCCGTTATTAGGCATGGACTTACATCTTCCTACAACCACTCCCTCCACTACAGGTACTGTGGAGAATCTCAGTGAGTTTTATAACTACTTAAGAGAATTAGAAAATGACTTATAAAAGCTGTATAGATTGATCTGGCAAAGGAGACACATGGAGGCGAGTCTCCACTTTCAGACTATACCCAGGGACATGCGAGTGCTGTGCATGCCCACCTATGGGGATAGCCATCCAGAGTTATTAAAACAATGGCAACAGTTGAACCTTGACTTGAGTAACCAGTATATGAGCCTTCTTATTAGTTATTTTACACCCATTGAGAATGAGCTCATGACCAAAATAGAGACTCTGCATAGGGATCTATGTGAGCATTTCAAGGGTGAAATATATGAGAGGAAGACTGATTTTATGTACACACAAGTAATGGCATACAGTGACAAATTACAACAGACAAAACACAAGAAACTACAGAGGGACTATCATGATTTTCTACCTGGCAATGTCTTTGTGTGACCGAGAATTAATTCTCAATGTAATGGCCATACACGCAGCTCCAGTCATTCCCCAGATGTCGAGAATGAATCACCAGCTTTTGTAGCAACTGTGTCTTTAAACTCTACAGGAACAGTGGTGGAAGGTTTGATTGGAACGGAGGTTACATCAGTGGAAAAGAGTAAGCTGACGGGAACCATGCCACCACTGGACACTCCTCCCCCTAATCAGCAAGCTATGGAGGAACAGCTTGTTTCAAGCAATTTTGGCGCTAAACCAAAGAAAGCACTGGGGAGAAATGGTAATGGTTTTTTACAACTACCGATGCAATACCGTATCAGACAGCAAGCGAGATCCAGCAGCCGAGGGAGACGCAAGAGGAAATTCTCCAGAGAAACAGTGGAGGTAAGGAAAAAGAGCAGGAACTAAGCATGCTCATTTTTAATCTTTCGGGCCATACGCTTAGCCCCAGTGAAGTGACTCTTTTGAACAGAGGTCTCTCTTTCATTCCAGCACAAGCCAGTAATCTTACTGAAGTACTGACTGATTTACGTCTTTTTGCTCGGAACTTATCTCTGAAAATGTTGTTCGATAAGAATGGAGAGACTGATAGGGGGAGTCGGTTTATACGTAAAAGCTCTTTTTCACCAGTTCTTCCCCATACGGTGAACTGTTTTGTGTCAGTGTGTGAACGAGATTTTTACCAATACTTCTCCAATACTGTTTCTAGGAGAGTATATCACAACTTGAATACTGATGAGTGGCACTCTCTCTATGACCTGTCTAATAATGTTGACTTAACCATACAGCCAGCTGACAAAGGGGGAGGGATAGTGGTTTTAGATACCCCTATGTACAATGGAATGATGTTGGATATGTTGAAAGATGATAATACTTCTAGAATGATATCACAACATGTAGTCGATAATATTATAAGAAATGTTCATGATTCATTACATGACCTTTTGATGTGTAGACAAATCAATAGAGACTTTTATGATTATCTTTTGATTTGAGTCTCCCAAGATACCATTAATCAAGGGCTTTCCCAAAGTACACAAGGGAATTACCCCTCCACCCCTACGACCTATAGTGTCAGGAGCTGGATAGGTTACTGAACATATCTCACACTATTTAGAATCAGTTTTAGGGCCTTTAGCAAGGAGTGTCCCCACTATCCTGAAAGACACATATCAGTTACTGAATGATTTAGATGGTTTAATGAATAGTAATAATTTATCTTCTTCTGTCATTCTAGACTCTCTCGATGTCAAGAGTTTATTCACCATTATTCCAAATGAATATGGGATAGAGGCCATAAGGGAGTGTCTACTCAATTTGGGTGCTTTTGATAATAATACACACTTGGTTATTTGCACTCTCCTTGACATAGTTTTGAATAACAATGTGTTTATGCATCATGATGATGTATATGCGCAAATATGGGGTGTGGCTATGGGCACCCCATGCGCAAATTCGTTTGCAAATCTCGTTATGTATTATTGGGAACGAACACATTTGTTTAACAGTGTTTTTTCCAGCATGTTCTACTGTATAGACGTTTTGTAGATGATGTTCTGATTGTATGGGATGGAAGCCAAGACATGTTGTATGACATGGTTAGTTATTTAGAATCTACTACCAATTTTTTAAGGTTCACCATAGAAGTGTCTCATGATGAATTACATTTTCTTGATGTAACAATTTTTAATGACCCAGGACGCGTCCTCTCTACTAATCTTTACAGGAAACCTTGTTGGAGAAATGCAATATTACATTTCAATAGTATGCACCCATGTTCGGTGTTTCCAAACATTGTTAAGGGTCAATTTAAAAGAATCTCTAGATTATGTAGGAATGCCTATGATAGAAAGGTACAGTTAAATAATATGGGAGAATTGTTTGTGATAGAGGCTATACAGCATCTTTACTGAGTAGTTTGGGATACTCAGTTTCGGCTATTATGGCCAGTGATACAGAACGCCCCGATTCCTTGGAGCAACTTGGTACCAGGTCTAACCATAGGGTCCAACATAGATCTAATAAGGTATTTTTCACTACAAGATATACCAGTGATATAAAATATATCACTGATATCATAAGAAAGCATTGGAGTATATTACTTACAGATAACAAGTGTTCCCAATTATTAGGAACAACACCTTGTTTCAGATATAGAAATAGTAAAAATCTGAAGAGATTATTATGTGTTGATAGAACTAATTCTTTTACTAGCAATATGGCTAGACAAATACTAAGGCATGGTACTTTTCCATGCAACAAATGTAATATGTGTGAATACATTAATGGTGAGAGTTGGTTTGATCACCCTCATGCTGGCTATACTTTTAGACCGCATTTTCATGCGACATGTGATAGTACTAACCTTATATATTTGGCAACATGCACAGCATGCACAGCATTTTATGTAGGTAAGACGTCTCGGAGGTTAAGAGACAGAATGTACAATCATGTATACGACATCACAAAGATGAATTTACATAGTGCCCTGGCCAAACATGTGGCTGTATATTCTGATCACAGTTTTACTTTCAGGGTTTTACAGATAGTAGGTATAAATAGTAGAGGGGGTGATAAAGTAAATTATTTAGAGACGCTTGAGGTGGATTTTAAGGCTGAGAGCCCATCTTGAGCCGGCTGTATATCCTGATCACAGTTTTACTTTCAGGGTTTTACAGATAGTAGGTATAAATAGTAGAGGGGGTGATAAAGTAAATTATTTAGAGACGGTTGAGGTGGATTTTAAGGCTGAGAGCCCATCTTGAGCCGGGCTTGAACCAGTCCGTCAGTATCAAGCCTGTTTTAATGGCACGTGATTAACGATCAGTTTAGCCTAATAGTTTCAATAGTTTTATATAATATTCTTTTTACAATAGTTTCATAAGGGGTTTTGTTGGTGTTGTTAGGTTTTAATAACTTGTTTTAATAAGTTGTTTTAATATTAACATATTTGAAGCTAGTCTTGTCTCTATGTCATGTGGCTTAAACACAAGGTGATTATTTATCATTTTTATTTCATTAGGATATAAATTGTGTTGTCTTTCGGTTCTTCATGATTTTCATGTCTTGATTTCATTCTCTGTTCTATAAGGGTTAATGTATTTTTCAACTCACTGTCTCAAATTGCCTAATTGTTTTGATAGATCATTTACTTTGACTGTTAATTATATTAATTGATGATATTAGGTAATATGTATAAAAGTGCTTCACTGAATGTTCTAAGTTAAACCTGATGAAGCGTGTTTTTGATACACGTGAAAGCGCTTGTTATTTTTGATCTGTAATAAATTGATTTCATTACTATATCGTGGTGGTTTCTACCTGGATTATTCTCTACTTCGTTCCTAGCTTCCAAACTTTCACAGGAAAATCATCTATTCCTGGAGACTTTTCTGTAGCTTGGATATACATGACTTTTTTTCTTCTCTTCTCCTATCCTATTAGTAAATGAGCCTCATCGACCCCTAACCTTAGCATATTTAATTATTACATAAACATTTCCATTTGTACTTTTTGCAATGTCCACATTTCTATGCTTTATACAGATTTTCATAAAATATTCAAAATATTTCTAATAGCTCTACAGGATCTCTGGTTATTTTCCTTATTATAGGCTCTATAAGCCTGGCAAAAACCTTTTTTACTTTCTGTTACCTGAGCAATTATGTTATGTCGTCATCAAAATATAGTTGCTTAAAAGCAATCTTTCAAAACGTATGCATATTAAATCGAGCTACTCCTTTATTTTCTCTTCAGTACTCTGCAGTTGTGCCTTTTCTTATCGGATTCCTCCATTCTGCAATACTTCACTCCCTCTAAATAATTATTGTTACTTCTTAACCAGATCTCTTATTTCTACCCTATTTTTAAACTCAATGTTCATTGTATCCCACTGCCTAGTTATATTTTCTGAAGAAATTTCTATCTGTAATAACTCCTAAACAAGTTCTACTACCCATTCCTTAAATTCTTCTCTGTTTAACAGATACAGGATTTCATTACCCCAAATGTTTATTTTGGTCATTATTGGCACTTGATCTGAAATGGTTATTGGATGCACATCAAAACTTTCAATCAAATGCAGAAGTTCCTGTGAAATATAATTTCTGTCTAGCCTGGCCCAGTTTTTGTACTTTGGGGAATACATAAATCATCTAGAATGGAATTTTGTCATTTGACTGTTCAGAAAACAGCCAAAGAGTCTGCCCGTGGAACTCTCCACAGATGGATCAAATCTTGGAAAACCTCTTGAACTAGTTTCCATTTGTGAGGGTTTGCCCTGGTCCTATTCAGCTTACCTGCGACAGAAATTTGCTCTGATGGAATGTAGGATGCATGTAGAATGAGACTGTGATGTGAAGCTATATCTCAAGCTAACATGGCTAGTCTGCAAAGGGAGTAGGACCTGGTTCACCCTTGCTTGTTCATGTACCACAAGACTGTACTGTCTGTAATCACTTGAAGAGGTTCTGGAGACCAGAGAGAGTTTAGAGAGATGAATGCCTTGTTCAGAGTAAGCATCTCCTTGACATTTATGTGCCTGCATCTGTCCTTGTTGTCATGTCCGAAGTATCTGTGGTAACTGAAAGTTTTGGAGAAAGAGGAGATCTGGATTTAAGAATATCTGTTGTCTCCACCAAAAAATTTCTCTGACAAACCTCGTCATTGAGATTTGAAAAAACAAAGGTCGCCGATGCTGGGACCGAAGAGATTTCAGATACCACTGGATCTTTCTCATGTGGAGTCTTGCCAGGAGTATCATGACAATCACAGATGCCCAAAATCCTGAGGTATGCCCTCACAGTGACTGATGTCTGAGTGGAAACCTTAGAAACACATCTAACTAAAGATCTGATTTTTCCTGAGGAAGAAATGTTCTTTGAATTGACATCCCATGAACAAAGTTCTGTGTAAAGGAGTCAAGACAGACTTGAATATTCTCTTGGAATCCTAGCTTGTGTAACAGATCTCTTACCCAAAAGAGAGCGATTCCTGACACTCCACAAAGATAAACATGTTATTGAAATATGGAAAATGTGGATACCTTGTAGCCTGCAATGAGCTATAAAATGGAGCTAGACACATTAACACTCTTGGTGCAACGGATAGTCCAAAGCTTAAGGCACAGAAATGATAATGTGATCTAGACAGAGAAAACCTTAAGAAACATCCAAAGTCTGAATGAATAGGGATATGATCCGAAGCACCTTTTACATCTAGTGTTACCAGGAAACTTCAAAGAGAAGAAGAGGTAACATATTGTGAAGTGACATAATTTTGAATTTGGGCACCCCACAAACAGGTTTAGGAAAGAAAGATCCAGAACTAGTCTCCAATCATTTTCTTTCTTTGTTACTAGGAACATCCTTAAATAAAAACCCTTCCCCACCTCAGAAGGGGGATCTAGTTCTATCAATCCTTGGGACAGCATGTGATGAAGAACAGGAGGAAACAATTATGAGCCAGAAGCAGTTAGCATGAGGGAAGAACCCTTTACTTAGGGCTGTTTTCACCTAAGGCCACGCAAGGTGCAGGAAAAATGGAACCAACAGTGTTATTAATGTCAACAGCAGCTTCTCCAAGGATGAAGACAACATTCTACAAAACAGGGAAGCCTTTCCTGTTTCCCTCTCCCAGGACCAACAAGAAATGGCTCTCCCTTGCTCACAGAGGGGCCCCATCAGCAGCAGAGGTGGTGGCTAACCCCAGTCCATAGTGGTTGTAGGTGCTACACCAGTGGGATCTGGGGTGAAGGATGAGTAGTCTGAGATACAGCTAATGGCCACCCAGACTCACCCACGAAGGTACGCCATCTCACGCATGTCTCCACACAGAGGACGCTCTAGCTGAGAATTGAACAGGGCAAAATCTTACTGTGAGGCAACAATTCTACCGCAGCACCACCACCGCATATATTATATATATATATATATATATATATATATATATATATATATATATATACACACACACACACACACACACACACACACACACTTGTATATGGAATTTTGTTTATAAACCACAAGAAGGAGATTGCAATAAAGTGAAAAAAACAGTATCGAGTTTATCTGGGAAAGGGAAAACCAAAGAAAGAGGAGACAAATATGGAATTATCTGAGGGAGAATGGTAAATAGAATTACAAAACCTAGACAACTATTACAAGGCGAAACAAATTAGGTTGACATACTTCCTATAGACACATTAAAAAGACGAAGTAGAAAACCATCAAGGAGATAGGGGAAATCAAGGGAAAAAGGATATGAAAATGGGAGGGAGGTGCCACTAGTTATAACAAGTTTTGGCAAGGAACTTTCATGAAGTTTGAGAAATACTTGAGAAGGCAAAAGGGGAATTACTAGTGCTCTGAATTACGACCAAAAAGAATTAAGAGAGGGAGACAGGAGAATGGCTTGGCAGAAAATGATGAAGTACAACATCGACAAAAAAAATATTGGGTGAAATATAGGGGCCTACTGGTGATTTTGGAAAAATATGACAAGGAGACAAAAAAAAAAAAAAAAAAAAAAAGAGGGAAAGGGGACTTGAAGAACAGGCAAAAAGGATGATAACAATGAAAGCTTAAGAAGTACTGTAGTCACTATAAAATGTTTGGAAAAGATCCTGGTTCTAAGTTGGACCTGCTTTATAATGTTCAAGATTATGATAAAATACAATTAGCCATAATGAAAAAATTTGGTGCACTATGCATGAGGTATGCAGAAGATTGTAAGAATCATAACGTAATGCGCTAGCATTGTATTAGAAAACAGAAGTGATTTAAAAGCAGGGGCGGCCCGTGCTTCTGGACTGCAGCCCTCCCAGCTGTAAAATAACAAAATTAAACAAAATATAAAATAAAAAATAACAAATAGAAAATAATAAAACGAACTGCGAGTCCCGGAACATCACCGATCGTCGATACTCGGACTGCTGGTGAACCAGTCTGGGGCATGCGCACAGAATCCAGACCGTCTCCCCCAGCAGTCCGGACTACAACATGTGCATCTACATTTACCCAGCAGTCTACGCAGTAATTCTAACTGCATACACTGGAAGGGGATCGGACTGCAACATCCACTGGCAGGATGGTCTCGCGGGACAGAGAGAACGAGCCTTAGGTTCTCTTGCGGGATAACAGCTCCTCGGGCGCAGCAATGATGGTGCAGGATACAACGAACGATGAAGCTTTGGACGTGCAGGGCAGGTAAGAGGTGTGTGTCTGTGTGTAATGCCCCAGTCACTACATGGTGGTGGGTAGAGAATAAGGCTTGAACCCTGTACCTTGGGCTCAAATGGCAAGAGCCTGAATTCCCTACCCACCACCATTTGTAAAGAAAATGCAGATTTTTGCCCCATATTTGTTCTGTGGTTTTTATATGTTTGCTTCTCAACACAGGCAGTGGTGCAGTGGTATCATTGTTGCCCAACAGCTACAGGTTGTCTGGTTTGATTCTTGGCTGGGGTGCCTTCTATGTGGAGTCTGCATGTCCTTCCTGTGTTTGTGTGGGTTTGCTCTGGTGTCCTCTCATCTTACAAAGACATGTCTGAAATGTTTCTTCCTCTGCCAAAAATTTCCTTTTGTTCCAAGTCAGACTTCCCTGGTTAACAAATATTAAATAAATAAAAATGACAAGCATAGGAATTTCAGACTTCATATTCTTCAGAAAGTACATGGTATTATTATAGCAAGTTTATAAGATGGACATTTGAAATTTGTCCCTATTTTTGGGACTGTATTCCCCCATTATTGGCTTTGTCCAGGTTTTTTGTGCCAAGGCTGAGAGCTATGGTGGTAACTGAACTCACTAAATATGTTTGGGGGCTGTATTCCCCCATTATTGGCTTTGTTCAGGTGTTTTGTGCTAAGATGTTGACAGCTATGGTGAGAACTGAATTCACTGAATGTAGCCATTTAAGTTTCAGTCTTCCTCTTTCATAAAACAGATGACTGATTTGGCATAGTGGTATGTTGCTGTGACTGTTTTGCACAGGGTCCTGGGTTCAATGCTTGGCAGTGAAATGTATGGTGGTAACACAGCATTTTATTCTAGCAACTTTCCAACATTATACAAGCATACAGCTGAGTGTCAAGTAGATTTTACAGAAAGTTGAGAACTGCAGGGGAACAAAAGTTTAGTGATGCTTATGCGGAGTCTGTTTGCATTGTTAATAGCACAACCGGTAGTGTACTTGCTTTTGATGCAGAAGGCTGTGGGTTCTACTCCCACAGTAGGTAGATGCATTGCTGATACCGTACTGTATTGTAAAGGGGGTGGATGCTGCAGTCCTTTTTGGTGAAGATACCTAGTAGCTCTGAACCTGTTATCAGTTTGCCATCCATTCCCTATTGCAATTATTAGATGACTTTTACTTCTTCAGAGATTGTGCATATTTACTGATACTTTGATCATGTTTTCCCCATGAAACAAGGAGATAGTTGTTGTCAGGCTTATCATTTTTTAATGAAACAAGGGTAACATACACTTTATTTGTAGATGAAACAATGACGTATAAAAGTTGTTTGCTAGCAGCAACCTCTTCATTAGTTACAGATTTCTTTACTGTGGAATTATTTAGATGACTTTTACTTCTTCAGAGATTGTGCATATTTACTGATACTGGTGGACTGTAGAAGTTTGAGCAGACTTATATGATAGAAATGTTCTGAATTGGGCAGTTTTGTCGTTATTGGTGCATGCATTTTTTTCATTGTTTACTGGAAAAATGTTTTGAATTGGG
The DNA here is from genome assembly GCF_019279795.1 of Protopterus annectens. Classification (NCBI taxonomy): domain Eukaryota; kingdom Metazoa; phylum Chordata; order Ceratodontiformes; family Protopteridae; genus Protopterus; species Protopterus annectens. The sequence continues at coordinate 1,742,339,292 of NC_056725.1, read as the reverse complement.
CAGTTTTGTCATTATTGGTGCATGCATTTTGTTTCATTGTTTACTGGAAAAATGTTCAAAACAAATTTAAAACGCCCTTTACAGCTGTACTACATTGTACAAGGAATATAATTTAATAAAATCAGAAAGGTGCATCAAAGACCATGTGTATGTTTCATGTGCAAGGGGCCTATGATTTGAAAACAGCCCAAAGTTAATCTTTATCTATCACTGGCAAAATGTAGTGGGTTTCAATGCAGTTTCAATGAATGCAAGTTTAAAGGGCAGAGAAGTTTTAATGCTAAGTCTGTTTTCATTGTGAGATTGCATTGCTTTGTTTAGCAGACGTCTTAGTGTTTGTGCTGTAAAATGCAAAATAAAACTTTCAAATGAAGTCCAAATCATCGCAGAAGTAAAGCAGTATTCACATTAGTGTTTATGGTAAATGGGATGAAACAGCCAAGTAATGATTCATTGGAATAGCTGAAGGGGGGAGGCTCCATTTGACCACGATTTTGTGAGGGGGAAGGGTGGCAAATTCAAAGACAGCCCCGGCTGAACTATACCTCTCAACTGTCCAGATTTTCACAGAACAAATAGATTTTTGCTTCTTACTTTTGGTTTGTTCCTCATTAAATGTGTGGTTTTCTGGCAAGTAATTTAGGAATTAAGTCACTAAATAATGACAGACACTGAGTTTCAGACTTCATAACCTTCAGAAAAATGCATGCTAAAGAAAGACCTGTTATTCTATCAACTGTCCCAGTTTATACAACAATTTTTTGTACTGTTTATAAGTCTATTTGGCCTTGACCAGATTTCCTGCATTAACAGGTTGAGAGGTATGTGCAAATAAATTGCTTTAAAGAATTAGGCATATCCAAACCTCTGAACTGTCCCCGATTTTGGCTCAAAATGTTGCTCTTCCCCTAATAATCTCGCCGTAAAATGGCAATTTTGGAAGAAAACGTGGAGGGTTTACAATTAAGAAATAACTGTAATAATCAGAGTTATAGATTACTTTTATTTCAGAAATGCATGCAGATTCTTTTATTTTGTCAGCTGCTCATGTTAGCAGTACTAATATTAAAAAGGTGTCCCTTCTTTGGCAGGTTCCCAGCTGTATTGTGCGGCTATTTTATATTTTTGCATTACGTTTTGGTCCATTTTTCATAAAATTGTGTTTTTTGGCAAATTAGTAGCAAATCATTAAAGACTGAAGTTAGAAAATAATGACAGACATTTGTGTTTCAGATTTCATACCCTTCAGAAATTCATACTAATGCAAGACCTACTACTCTATTACCTTTCTAAGTTTATAATAGCAATATTTAAAATTGTCCTTATTTTGGGCCTTGCCCCACTTCTATGTATGGCTTTGTTCCAGATTTCTTGCTCTGAGGTTAAGAGGTATGACAAATGTGTCAGGGCCATCACAGTCAGCCAGAGACATTTCAAATTGTGACTTACTTGTTGCACCCCACTGCCTCATGTAGTGTGACTCTGGATGTGTCCAAGCAAGGCAAGAAGCAGTTATGCAGTGTAAATGTGCAGAGTATCCCCCCATCCAAGGCAGACACAAGTACTACTTTTATTCTGTCCTTGATTTTGCAGAATGTTCGGGTTTGTCATATTTTTATACTGTTGATTTATGTTTACTATTACTCAGAAAGTGCCTGTTGCTCTGTGTTTAAGTAGCAATACTTTAATGACCATCAGGTAAGCTTGTCTGAGATCGTAATATGCAAGTAAGCTTTAATAAGCATACTGTTAAGGAATTGCCAACATTGAAAGCCTTTCTGTTGTTGCCATATAGAGAATGCTTAATTAGATAATGTATAAGCCTTGGGTAATGAAATGCATATGACAGTATTTGTAATAAAGGACAGGATTACAGTATTTTAAGAAGCTCATTACACTTGTTGGAGACTTCCAGTCATCTCTGCAGGCTTTACCCGTAAACTAAACAGAATGCCAATCGTGTGGTCCATAACCTGTACAGTAATCCTTTAAGCAATGTATCTTGAGCTTGTTTTGTTTGCTTTTCATTTTATACTTTGATCATGTTTTCCCCATGAAACAAGTAGATAGTTGTCAGGCAGCAGGTCTTTTTTTGGATAAGAACCATTTTTACAAGTGGGGGCATCACAGAGATTTCTACTTTCAGCGTGTTACTTGGTACTTTAATAAAGCTGAATATAAATTATAATTAGAACTACAGTGCAAGAAGTGGTTTGAGTTGAGTGCTGCTTGTTTTTCTTATACTTAATTTTGACTGGCATTCCAGTAATGCATTTAAAAAGTAATTTATTTTTTCATGCCTCAACAACCTTTTTGTTTCCATCTAGATATTAAGTAAGCTGTCATGCAGCCAATGCATTGAAATATTTTTATTCTTCTACACTTCATTTTGTCTTGATTGGACTCTCATAATGATGGTTTGGCACCCAGGGCAGCGTATTTGGTTAGTTTTTGTGGTTTTCAGCATACCCCCTCCCCCTTCTAGTTGGTCACACCCCTTCCCATTGGCCCCACCCATTCAGCTGTCTCCTGCAACTCCCCTTTGATTTGAAGTCACCAGCCACCACTGTTAAAAAGGAAAGGTTACCTCAAAGTAAGCACATCCTAGACACATTGAGGTAACCTTTACAAACTCAGCTCTATGTCAAAAGAAAACAAGACATTAATTATGTAAAGAACCATAGAAATAACACTCAGTATTGCACCAGGCTTACCTTGAATTACATGACTCATTTATGGTGCAGCGGTAGCGTTGTTGCCTCACAGCAAGAGGTTCTCCCATTCGATTATTGGCTGGAGTGCCTTCTGTGTGGAGTCTGCATGTCCTCCCAGCGGTTGGGTGGGCGTTCGAAAGACATGCGTAAATGGGCGTGCCTTCGTGGAAGGTTGAACGTCGAGCTGGCACCTCGACGTTCGTAAAAATCTACTGCCAATCATTAGCGGACCGGAGTTCCGCTGTGACGACCCCTAACCGGGAAAAAGCCAAAAGACAACAACATTTAAATCCAGAGGAGATAGCTAATATCCTTGCAGATAAATTCAGTTTAAACTTCTCCCCACTGTCATCTCCAAACTTCTCAATACAAAGTATCTAGTGGTAATTATTTCTAAACAGATACTAAAAATGCTTAGACCAAAAACACCAGCTCTACGGGTCCAGATACTATATCTGGCTGTTTCCTGGTCAGTGTAAAACACCCTCTGTCAGACCTCCTCCTTAAATTAGGTAACCACAACCTCTCTGCTCGATATGTGTCAGAAGCCTGGAAAAAACTGTAGCAGCTACCCTCCAAAAGGGAGGCTCCACCATTGACTCTGGCAGCTACATATCTATCGGCCTCAAATGCATCACTGAAAAGGTGATGGAATGCATCACCATGGACCATTAAAAAACAAGACAGAACTACAATCCATATACCCTAACTAATCTGGCTTTGTGAAAAGTAGATCATACATATTAAACCTAGAGGACTTATTCTGGCTTTTCAAAAGACAGATCATGCCCATTAAACTTAAATGACTTATTTGAAAGAGTGACAGAAAGACTAAATTCTGTTAATACTGTGCACATCTTACCTTAACTTAGTAAAGACTTTTGACACTATATCCCACTCTGACGTCATCAGCAACAAACTGGCTAAACTCAACATAAATCCCTATGAAGCCCACTGGATTGCCAGCTGGCTCATGCGGCAGACATCACTACATCAGAGTTAACGTCACACTATCCCAGGACTGTGTTTCAGAAGGACCTCTACTTGGCATCTCCTCTGCAGTCAAATATGACATTAAAAGCTCTGACTGACCAATCTGTTGAGGCCATCATCAACTTCCCACTCATACACGTCAAAATTACAAATTAAAGGCTGAATGCCAGAAATGTAGCATCAACAAACTGGCTAAACTCGAAGCCCATTGGATTGCCAGCTGGCTCACGCAGCAGACATCACTACATCAGAGTTAATGTCACTATCCCAGGACTCTGTTTGAGAAGGACTTCTACTTGGCATCTCCTCTGCAGGCAAATATGACATTAAAAGCTCTGACTGACCCAATCTGTTGAGGCCATCATCAACTTCCCACTCATACACGCCAAAAAACTCCAGTGTCAAAATTACAAATTAAAGACTAAATGCCAGAAATGTAGCATCATGCAATTTAGGCAACAGGAACTCACACACACAATATATATAAAAACACACCACCACATCTTAGACACTGGGATTAAGCTCTTTCATAGAAAAAAAAAATTATATATATATACTCTCCTTTCACCACCACGCATCCTGTGTCATTAGGAAAGCCTTTAGTCTCATTCAACTGGTTACTAAAGGCATCTTCTCTCAGTCAAAACAGGTCATCTTTTCCCTCTACTCATCAGGCCCAAATGAGCCCTTTGGCACATACATGCCCAGACACCTAACTCAACCTCAAAAATCCCAGTAGCTTCACAAATTAAAAAAAAAAAAAAAAACAGATTTGGGCTCCCTAGGTTAATCAAAGCAGCAAAACGCCATACATCTTTTCTGCAACTCCTGCAAACCTCTAAGGAACCGATCTATGCCTTACCCAAAAAGCTGTAAGTGACACATTCCTCCTTGATTACTCAAAATCCACGAAACAAAAATACAAGCTCCAGGTGTCTAATCTATACAACAAAATTAATAAAATTCATTAGCATGACATATATGCCTCTTATAGAATTCTCCATCTCTAGAAAAGACTCCTGCTTCTATGAAGCAAAGCATGCCCCTCACATCTTCAAATCTGACTCTGACCAAGGATGGGAAATCCTAAACCTAGCCCAGGTCTAGACCCTCCTATCTATTATGGGCAGAAGGAAGAGTAATTAGTTGGGTATACCAATTAATCTGCAGTGATTAGGCTTCAAAAGGCTTAACTGGTCTATTACATAGAAGTCAACCTTTGAACCTATGCCTCCTAATTGGGACACATTCTATAAATAATGCATACCATTACAAGTACTTATTAAGTAATGCATATGCACAAATTCTAAATGATTGTGCTCTGTAACACATGTACAATAAATTTTATTTATTTACTTGCTGTGAATAAGTTGCTATGACACGGTTATTTATGCAGCTTTTTGAATGCTATGCACAATATCGCATCTGCCATTAATTTAAAATTCACATTATGATTACTCAAGCGTTTAGTCTTTTAGTGTAACTAACTCTGTCTCACGCACTCTCCTTTAGGTTTGTGTATTTTTTTCCCTTCCTAGATGCTAATGAAAAATCGTATCTGGGCATTTCCAGTCAACAACAGCGAGACATGCAGTGTGCCAGTGGGCAAGGGGGATTATTCCAGAGAGAGAACAATACTACATTATCTCTGTATAAAACAAAAATCCAGTCTCATTAAAAAAAAAATAAAGTGAATTAATATGTTACTCTCCCTCAAGCTGTCTTTAAGTATGCTTAACGCTGATAATACCATATTCAAAACAGCGTGTGGTTTAAGGCACTCAGATTACACCAGAAACACCAACCATTTCCTGGTAAACTTTCACCATACTCTTATGCCTACAGATTGATTCGCGGAAACCACAGGCATCGGATTAACAAACCAAGAGTCGAAACCCTAGAATGACATGACTCACCTCTCCAAGTTTAGGTGCTGCGGTACCCAAACCTTGTAAAGGAATTGTAAACAATGTCACCACAGCAAACATTAAAGCCAGAAAAGTGAAAACCTCCATCTTGAAATTCTGTGTTTATAAGATGAGGCATCACGGGTAATACCTTAAAGAGCCACTGTGCGATGCCAGTCTGTCTACGTTAATGGTCCAAATGGGTGAACGTACGGTTATTTGTTGTTAGGTTTATAAGGCACCAGTATAATTGCGATAAGGTGCAAACTATGGCGGTGAATGTTTTATATATATATATATATATATATATATATATATATATACAAATGTATACATATATATATATATATATATATATATATATATATATACAAATGTATACATATATATATATATATATATATATATATATATACACACACGCACACAAACTGTTGGTATGCCAGGTGCCTTTAGCAAGCTATTCTGTCATGCTTCGACAATTCTGTCAATGTTGTGTATGACGTAACGAATCTCCATGAAAATGAATTGCAAGGTATTGCAAATTCAAGGATTTCATAAGTGCATTACGAATTTCAACCTTTCACACTGTGAGTGACAGGTAATTCAGACTTCCATACTGACCCGTCAAAAAAATATTAAAAATATAGGCGAAATTGAAGCGTATTAACCCACCAGATGTGCAGTAGCAAGCCCCGCCCAAACCCCGCCTATGACCATTTTGACTGCACTGCCCACCGTTTGATTGAAAGATGCCACCAAAACACAAGGTAATTTAGACCTATATTTCGCCATTAATAAAGCAGTTTTTACAATTTTTCCGTACTATATCACTACTATATTTTCTTACATTTTAAAATATTACTGCTATTAACGCATGACATTGACATTTTTTTTCTATATGTCACCAGTTTTAACATGGATTAAGAGGTAGAGAGCTAAAATCTTGAGTCAAAAATCAAGACGTCATTTAAATAGGGAGAGTTGACAGATATGCATACCACTCAGGTGTACCTGCAAGTATCTTGTCACACATTCATGAAGAAATTGAAAACAAATAAAAGCCGTACTTTTCCATAATCGGGGCAACAGTTTTAAATGCGGTTAGACAACTCCAAATGCAGTGTATTTTCATGTGTTTGTCTGATTATATGACTAGGTAATTTTTTAAAATACAAAAGGTATTTCTCTTTTGGAAACATTGTACATTTAAATTTGTAAACCCATACGTGTTCTGCTCAACATTGGAAACGTATGTCAAGACACTGTATTCAGAGCTCATCAACTAGGTTGACGTTGTTTACCCGTTAAAAGGATAGTCAAAAAAAGAAATTCTGGATGTTGTGAAACCTTTACTCCTATCACATGGAATAAAAATGTAGAAATACACGTAGGGTGCACATGCAGTCATTGAGCCCTAAAGACAGCCCTGCCGAAAGGATGCGATTGTCATCCTAGAAACAGCTGTTCGGTAGTACGTAGTTTCTTTTAAAAGCTCCGTGTACTACTTTGAGAGGGAATCGTTGACAACGGAAACAACCGTTGTATATAAATTCATGTCTGTGAAGCCTGAGCCCCATCCGAAAGGTTGTGTTTTCCAAGCACTTTGGAATACCAGTACTTGGTTATCAGGATGCTTGTGGAACATTTGAATGAAAAGGCCATTTATGTAATTATTGTGCTTATTAAATGCTCTTTTTAATTCTACTGTTTCTGCTACATGACACAGACTTAACGTTATATATATTTGCATTGCGTATCAATCACGGCACGTTGCCGTTGTTAATCCCCACCCTCTGGCATGTCAATCAAGGCGGACACGCCCATTCCTGCGCGAACTTGGTGTTGTGTTAATGCACTTCAATTTCGCCAATATATATATATATATATATATATATATATATAATTATCATTTAGTATACGATAATGCCATAAACAGGGGCACCTTTTACACACACTCATAGTAAATTGTGCATTTTTAACTAAAACAAAATTCTACAAGACATTTCACACATTCATCAAGTACAAACGACCCGTTTTACTGTGGCATGAAAATTAAAACCTCCACATTTAAAAGTGTTAGTCACCTGTGTGGTTAATTACGTCAATTTTCAAGGCAGAGACTTAATAAAAGAAAGAAGAATCTACAGCTTAAACACGATATACAGAAAAACAGTGCAATTGACATTAACACTGCATTCAATTTTCTCTGTAACACCAGCTTTTGTAAGCAACTGCTGAATGTTGCTGCAGCAGGGACATTTTTTCCTCACCTCTGATTTATTTATTTATTTATTTTATTTGACATTTATTAACCCGTTTAGTCCATCTGAGACAATGTCCCGTTTTCAGTGGAGACCCGAGGAGAAAAGCTCCAGCAATACAAACGTAAAAAGATAACATAGTAGGCAATATACAAAACCCAAGAAAAACAGTACAGCAATACAGCAAAAGAAAAAAAAAACACACATGTAGTAATCAGATGACACGAATAACTGTAATAAAAATAAAACAAAATGAAGCAAATACAACTAGTGTCGTATTCTTTTACCAAAGAATAAAGAAGACGCGGGACAACTGTGTGCAGTTGGTACCAACTCCAAACTTTATTGACCGGCCAGCATACATACAGTACACAACTTCCTGTCTCATGCCCTTGCGTCATGCACTTTCCCCCGCCCCCAAAGAGCACCAGCCAAGGCAAGGCAACACAGTCCATTGAATACACCACATCTCCCTTTCCAAAAAGACCCCCTTTCGCTTAACGCAAACCCAGGTCTATTCAATTTCTCCCACTTCACTACGAACTTGGTACATTGACACCAAATGCTCACTTAACCACATTCAGATTACTATAAACCCCAAATGACATTGTTATTTATACACTGATCTTCACAGATCCAAACGGTCCGGCTTGTTAATAACTCTTCCTGATCTGGTCCTCACAACATCACTGTGTGCCCGGGCTTCCGGGGGAGGACCATTGCAAAATGGCAAGGCCTCATTGGTCTGACTTAGCACACTTTCTGGACACTCAGGGTTTGATTCACAGTCAGGCTCAGATAGGGGGATCAGATGCACACGGTTTCGCCGCACAGTCCCTTGGGGCACATCCACCTTGAAGGACCTCGGCAGTAATGTTTTGCTCTACAGTACCTGGGGTCTTCATATCTGTCACCCACACCTGGTCACCGGGCAACACATCCCCAGCGGCCTCGCCCGATGGCGTCTATTGTAGTTTTCGCCATTATACACCCTCTTCTCCCCTCTTTCCCCATGAGCCTTCTCCAGTCCGCTGCACAGGGTCCAACTGCGAAGGATGAATCGGAAGGAGGTCCGCAACCCGCGTCCCATAAGAAGCTCCGGGGCTATAACCATTCTGCAGTGGCGTTGTCCTGCACGCCAAAAGAGCCATACGGTCAGCACTTTTTTTAAACAGGTTCTTCACCGTCTGCACCGCACGTTCTGCCTCCCCGTTACTCTGCGGGAACCTGGGGCTGCTAGTGACATGCTCGAAGCCATAAGCGGTTGCAAAGGCCGCAAAGACTGCCCTGAAAACTGAGGTCCATTATCAGACACCAGTACCTCTGGGATACCATGGCGAGCGAAGAAAGATTTTAGGTGGGTGATGACCTCGTTGGATGTGCTATGTTTCAACAATGCGATCTCCAGAAACCTGGATAAGTAGTCCACAGCAAGGAGGTAAGTGTGGCCTTTTAATTCAAATAAATCCGCGCCCACTCTTTGCCATGGTCGGTCTGGACATTCTGTTGGGATGAGGGGCTCAGGAGGATTCCTTCTCTCTGAGATGCACGTCCTGCATCTTAAAACCATCTCATTTATCTGCTGGCTAAGTCCCGGCCACCAGACGGTCTGACAGGCTCTAGCTTTGCACTTCACGATGCCTTGATGTCCCTCATGTAATTTCAACAACACCTCATTACGCATGGCAGAGGGATAACAAGGCGAATCTTTAAAAGCAACCCATCTTTCACTGTTAGTGTGGCCCGATCTGGCCAGTAGCTCTTCAGTAAGGGTTCCTGGTTCGCATACAGCGGCCACCCCTGGCTGCACAAGTCCATGACCCAGACACACACTGTCCGCTTTCAGCTGCTCCCTTAGTGTTTGGAGGAAGGATGGCTTCACCTGCATGTTTTCCACAATACTGTTCACGTAAATATCCGTGTCCTCCATTAACTCCGTTTCCTCCGGTGTTAGCTTGGTTTTAAGTGGAGAACGTGACAGGGCATCTGCCACCCACAGTGATTTCCCTGGAGCGTACTGCACCGTGTATGAGAACTGCATCAATCTCATCCTAAAGCGTTGGATTCTGGGCGGTAGAAGATCCAGCGCTTGACCTCCGAGCAATGAAACCAGGGGTTTATGATCAGTCGCTAGACAGAACGATTTGCCTAATAGGTAATCTCGAAGCGTTCACATGCCCAGGTAGACGCTAGGGCCTCTTTCTCAACCTGTGCGTATCGTTGCTCTGTGGGTGAGAGTGACCTTGATGCATATGCTACGGGTCTCCAGCCGTCCTCCCATTGTTGCTGCAACACACTCCCTAACCCAAAGGAAGAAGCATCCATGAAACCTTCAGATCCCTCTCCGGGTCATACACAGCCAAAACTGGAGGTGAGGTGATTGCCTCTTTAAGTCCTTGAATGCCTTTTCCTGGTCCCCACCCCAGTACCAGCTGTTCCTTTTGATAATAAGTCTCTCAAAGCTCTGTCCCTCTCAGCCAAATGAGGGATGAACTTCCCCACCTGATTCACCATGCCCAGGAAACTCCTAAGTTCTCCTACTGTAGTAGGTGCCGCCATCTCCGTGATGGACGCGGTCCTCCTTGGGTCCGGGCTTATACCAGCATTCGTAATGACATGGCCCAAGAAAGTCACTGTGCCCCTCGACAGGTCACATTTCCCTACATTCAACGTAATACCTGCTTCTTCCAGTCTCTTTAATACTGCATGAAGCCGGGCATCGTGCTCCTCCTGGCAACGCCCCCAGACCAACACATCGTCCATGTGACAAATCACACCCTCTAAGCCTTCAATGACCTCTGCCATCATGCGTTGAAAGTGTTGGTGCAGAATTAATGCCAAAAGGAAGGCGATTGAAACGGAAACGCCCAAAAGGGGTTATGAATGTGGTAAGCGCGGCCGACTCCTCTGACAAAGGAATTTGCCAAAATCCCATATTTGCATCCAGTTTGCTAAACACCTTCGCCCCAGCGAGCATCCCAAGACTCTGCTCAACCGAGGGCAGCACGAACCTTTCCCTGCATACGTATTCATTTAGCTTAGTGTAGTCTACACATAGTCTCAGTCTGTTACTGTCTTTCTTTGGGACTACCACCATGCCTGCACACCAATCAGTAGGTTCTTCCATTCTGGTAACGACACCCAGCGCCTCCATCCTCATTAGCTCCTCTTTCACCTTCCCCATCAATGGCAGTGGTATCCTCCTGGGAGTCTTCAGAGAGTATGGCACCGCCTTTGGCTGAAGCTTTATGTGGTATGTTCGCTGCACTACCCCCAACCCAGAGCATAAGTCCGGGTATGAGGTCTTCAAAGACTCCATGGTGATAGCATCAACACGTTTCAGAAGGCCCAGCCCCAAAATAGCAGGAAGGCCTAAAGCGGCATCGTAGTCCTTTTACAACGTACACTTTCTCACATGTCTGTCTTTGTCCATAGCCAAGCTGAAGCTCCAAGGATCCTGTAACCTCCAGTGGCATCCCTCCCGGACCCAACAAGGGTTTCTCCGGCTGCTGGAGTACAGGAGAATTCTTCCCCCTGAACACGTTGTGCAGGTCTGACTTGGAGATAACAGTAACATCCGCCCCCGTGTCAAGCTTGAAAGTCATAGGTGTGCCCTGTATTTTCACCTCCACAATCCAGGAATGGTTCCCGGAGGAGACAGAACCAAGGAAGAACCCCTGTTCTTCACGCTCACCCGGCTCCTCGTCTTCCTCAATGCTCTGCACCGCCTTGAACTGTCGGCAGACCCGCTGGTAGGCAAGGGGATTATTCCAGAGAGAGAACAATACTACATTATCTCTGTATAAAACAAGAATCCAGTCTCATTAAAAAAAAAATAAAGTGAATTAATATGTTACTCTCCCTCAAGCTGTCTTTAAGTATGCTTAACGCTGATAATACCATATTCAAAACAGCGTGTGGTTTAAGGCACTCAGATTACACCAGAAACACCAACCATTTCCTGGTAAACTTTCACCATACTCTTATGCCTACAGATTGATTCGCGGAAACCACAGGCATCGGATTAACAAACCAAGAGTCGAAACCCTAGAATGACATGACTCACCTCTCCAAGTTTAGGTGCTGCGGTACCCAAACCTTGTAAAGGAATTGTAAACAATGTCACCACAGCAAACATTAAAGCCAGAAAAGTGAAAACCTCCATCTTGAAATTCTGTGTTTATAAGATGAGGCATCACGGGTAATACCTTAAAGAGCCACTGTGCGATGCCAGTCTGTCTACGTTAATGGTCCAAATGAGTGAACGTACGGTTATTTGTTGTTAGGTTTATAAGGCACCAGTATAATTGCGATAAGGTGCAAACTATGGCGGTGAATGTTTTATATATATATATATATATATATATATATATATATATATAAATGTATACATATATATAGATATATATATAGATATATACATATATATATAGATATATACACACACGCACACAAACTGTTGGTATGCCAGGTGCCTTTAGCAAGCTATTCTGTCATGCTTCGACAATTCTGTCAATGTTGTGTATGACGTAACGAATCTCCAAGAAAATGAATTGCAAGGTATTGCAAATTCAAGGATTTCATAAGTGCATTACGAATTTCAACCTTTCACACTGTGAGTGACAGGTAATTCAGACTTCCATACTGACCCGTCAAAAAAATATTAAAAATATAGGCGAAATTGAAGCGTATTAACCCACCAGATGTGCAGTAGCAAGCCCCGCCCAAACCCCGCCTATGACCATTTTGACTGCACTGCCCACCGTTTGATTGAAAGATGCCACCAAAACACAATGTAATTTAGACCTATATTTCGCCATTAATACAGCAGTTTTTACAATTTTTCCGTACTATACCACTACTATATTTTTTTACATTTTAAAATATTACTGCTATTAACGCATGACATTGACATTTTTTTCCATATGTCACCAGTTTTAACATGGATTAAGAGGTAGAGAGCTAAAATCTTGAGTCAAAAATCAAGACGTCATTTAAATAGGGAGAGTTGACAGATATGCATACCACTCAGGTGTACCTGCAAGTATCTTGTCACACATTCATGAAGAAATTGAAAACAAATAAAAGCCGTACTTTTCCATAATCGGGGCAACAGTTTTAAATGCGGTTAGACAGCTCCAAATGCAGTGTATTTTCATGTGTTTGTCTGATTATATGACTAGGTAATTTTTTAAAATACAAAAGGTATTTCTCTTTTGGAAACATTGTACATTTAAATTTGTAAACCCATAAGTGTTCTGCTCAACATTGGAAACGTATGTCAAGACACTGTATTCAGAGCTCATCAACTAGGTTGACGTTGTTTGCCCGTTAAAAGGATAGTCAAAAAAAGAAATTCTGGATGTTGTGAAACCTTTACTCCTATCACATGGAATAAAAATGTAGAAATACACGTAGGGTGCACATGCAGTCATTGAGCCCTAAAGACAGCCCTGCCGAAAGGATGCGATTGTCATCCTAGAAACAGCTGTTCGGTAGTACGTGGTTTCTTTTAAAAGCTCCATGTACTACTTTGAGAGGGAATCGTTGACAACGGAAACAACCGTTGTATATAAATTCATGTCTGTGAAGCCTGAGCCCCATCCGAAAGGTTGTGTTTTCCAAGCACTTTGGAATACCAGTACTTGGTTATCAGTATGCTTGTGGAACATTTGAATGAAAAGGCCATTTATGTAATTATTGTGCTTATTAAATGCTCTTTTTAATTCTACTGTTTCTGCTACATGACACAGACTTAACGTTATATATATTTGCATTGCGTATTATCAATCACGGCACGTTGCCGTTGTTAATCCCCACCCTCCGGCATGTCAATCAAGGCGGACACGCCCATTCCTGCGCGAACTTGGTGGTGTGTTAATGCACTTTATTTCGCCAATATATATATATATATATATATATATATATATATATATATATATATATAATTATCATTTAGTATACGATAATGTCATAAACAGGGGCACCTTTTACACACACTCATAGTAAGTTGTGCATTTTTAACTAAAACAAAATTCTACAAGACATTTCACACATTCATCAAGTACAAACGACCCGTTTTACTGTGGCATGAAAATTAAAACCTCCACATTTAAAAGTGTTAGTCACCTGTGTGGTTAATTATGTCAATTTTCAAGGCAGAGACTTAATAAAAGAAAGAAGAATCTACAGCTTAAACACGATATACAAAAAACAGTGCAATTGACATTAACACTGCATTCAATTTTCAATGTAACACCAGCTTTTGTAAGCAACTGCTGAATGTTGCTGCAGCAGGGACATTTTTTCCTCACCTCTGATTTATTTATTTATTTATTTTATTTGACATTTATTAACCCGTTTAGTCCATCTGAGACAATGGCCCGTTTTCAGTGGAGACCCGAGGAGAAAAGCTCCAGCAATACAAACGTAAAAAGATAACATAGTAGGCAATATACAAAACCCAAGAAAAACAGTACAGCAATACAGCAAAAGAAAAAAAAAACACACATGTAGTAAGCAGCTCTGACTAGTGATGCTACAAATGTGAGGTGGTAGCCTATTCCACTCAAGGGACACAGTGCTTATACAGGAGTTTACCATAAGTTTTGTTGGGTTTATAGATTTATTTTATTTATTTTTATTCTACATTTGTTGACTGGGCTAGTCTAACTGGATACATGTCCATTTTCAGTAGGAAGATAAGCTCCGAATAAAACAATAACAAAATCATATATACAAAATTAATGTAAACAAGGCACAATGCAGGTACATTAGTGAGACTAATCAAAGAGGTTAGAAGTTCATAACATAGAGCAAAATAAGCAGGTATAAGTAGTATAATACAAATGCAGTTTCAATACATAATATATAGAAGAGAAGGCAGCTGACTATATACAATTTATTAGTACAAAAGTATTTACCTTAATAAAATTCAAGAAGATGTAAGTAATAGTATCTAGAAGGAGAAGGTTTGTCGTTCTTAAGAAAAGGATCTTGATTACTGAGAAGATGAGGGTAGGCTGAACCTAGTAAGAAGAGCTAGTTGATCAGTCAGGTTCAGTACAGGGGCACAACCAGTGTGTTTTGAGGTAAAGTTTCAATTTGATTTTGAAAAGTGATATAGAGGGACGTGAGGAAAGTTCACTGGGGAGAAGGTTCCATGATTTTCCAACAGTATTAGAGAAGAGAGAGTCTCCAACCCTGTTGTTTGATTTGCAAATATTGACAAGAAGTTTATGTGATGATCGTAAAGTCTTCAGATTGTTGTAGGGGATGATGAAAGTAGATAGTATAGGGGTATTTGTCACTTGGTAAAGGGTTTATGGACAATGTTAAGTTGGTGGAGTTTAAGCTGATTTTGTAATTCAAGCCATCCTAGCTGTTTTAGATTGTAACAGTGGTGGGTTCTGAATGGGTTGCCTGTAGCAAATCTGGCTATGTTATTGTAAAGTTTTCCATTTTATTAAGGTTGTTTTTGGATAGATTAGTATACATGGGTGAGGCATAGAGGAGAGTTGAGATTAGGTGGGTGTGAGCAATAGTTATTTTAGCTGTAGGAGAGAGGAAGGGTTTGATCCTGTAGAGAGAGCCTAGTTTTCTATTAACAGTTTTTATAGTGTTGTTGATATGGGTGTCGAAGTTAAGGTTGTTATCTATGGTGATACCTAGTAGTTTGGTAGTAGGATCTGGGGATATGAAAGTACCATTATTGGATGTGACTGTCAAATCTATAGGGGGTGACTTACGAGTAGGGGTAAAAAGGAGGAGCTTAGTTTTTTGAGGGTTCAGTAGGAGACAGCGCTGTGTAAACCATTGTTCAGCTGTATTAAACACCTTTTGGGTAAGGGTGTAAAGTTCAGATATTGATGTAGCTGAGCATATAAGTGTGGAATCGTCTGCGTATTGTATGCATGTTGCTTGGGGGATTTCTAGGTGAAGGTCATTGATAAATATAGAAAACAGGAGAGGTCCTAGTATGGACCCTTGAGGGGCACCAAGGTTAATGGGCAGGTGGGTAGACAGAGTGTTGTGCCAGAGTACAGGCTGTTGTCTGTTATCTAAATAGGACTGGAACCATTTTATAGCTAGTGCATCTACTGACAGGGATTTGAGGATATTTATAAGTATCTGGTGATTTACCATATCGAATGCCTTAGTCAGATCTATAAACAGTGCAGAGGAAAGCATATTGAGGTTACGGTTTTTGTTAATACAGTCAGTAAAGGAAAGGAGGGCAGTAGTAGTGCTGTGGGAAGGTCTGAAACCATGTTGGCAGCTGGAAAGTAAATTATTTTGGATTAGGTGGTCTAGCAATTGCTTGTGGATGCATTTTTTCATGATCTTTGCTAAGGGAGAAAGTAGGGCTATGGGACGGTAATTGGAGAATTCAGTAGAGTTCCCACCCTTATGAAGGGGGATAATATGGGAGACTTTCCAGATTTTAGGGATGTGTCCTTCACTGATGGTTCTATTGATGAGAATGGAAATGGGATAGGCAATGGATTTGGCTGCTATTTGTAGATTTTCAGCAGGTAGTTGGTCTGCTGAAGGAGAGCATGGTTTTAGTTTTAGGAGAATGGTAAGAATATATGTGGTTGGGACTGGTTGGAAGAGAAATGGAGGGGGTGGGATAGTGTTAAATTTGGATAAAGTTAAGTTCTGAGTTGATAACTGACTGGCAAGAGTTTGAATGGCCTTAGTAAAAATGGTACTAAAGCCATTAGCAGTTTGCTTGGGATTCTCCTGGTCTGTGCCTTGTGGGTTTGGTGTGATGGATTGACCTGGGTGTAGTAATTGGTTAATACTTGCCCAGAACTTTTGTGGTTTATTATGGTGAGTCTGCTGGAATTGTAGGTAGTAGTTTCTTTTGTCAGACAGTATAGCTTTTTTAGTGTTATTTCTCAGTTGTCTGAAGTTTTGTTGATCTACAGGGTTTTTAGTTAAAGGATATTTAGTCCAGTACATGTTTCTGAGATGGATTTTTTGCTTGGTTTCTTTTGAAAGCCATGGGGCAGATTTAGTTCTCATTCTGATAGAGCGGATTGGTGCATGGTGGTCTAGTATGGTTAGGAATTTAGAATTAAAGTGATTAACAGCTTCCTCCAGTGGGATTTTTTAAGGGAGACCAGTTATATGCTCTAAGTTCTCTTTGGAAGAGATCAGGGTTAAAGCTTTTCTTGGTTCTGATAGTCCTAAAAATGGTTGGAATGGGTAGAGTGGTTTTAAGCCTGATCATATAGGTAAGTGAGTGATCACTTATGTCATCAAGGAGGGTTCCAGCTTCATAAGTCTGGGTATGGTTATTTTTATGAGTATCCAATCTAAGGTACTTTCCTTCTTATTAGGCTTGTTTATCCTGGTGGGGGACGTAAAGGTTTGAATAAAACCAAATAAGTTAATATGGGTGGTAGGGTGGCTACTGCTACAGCTCTTCCAATCAATGTTAAAATCACCTAGGATTATGGTTTCTTGGGGTAAGTTCTGAGATAACCAACAAAGAATATATTCTACAATGGTAATGTTGTTACCAGGAGGAAGATAGATACAGATAATATAAATGGATTTGAATGCGTTAAGTTGAAGCTTGGTAATACAAATTTTGCCGTTAGAGTCTTGGGGTGGTTTATAGTCATAGGTAGTAATCTGTAACCCGGATTTAAATAGGATAGCTATCCCACCACCCTTTTTGGCTGCTTGGTCCAGTCGTAAGATATTATAACCGGGTGGGATGACTTCATTGTCTTTAGTTACAGGTTTTAACCAAGTTTCTGCTAAACAGAGTATGTCAAAGGAGTAGACTTCCAAGAGAGCATGTAGATGTCAATTTTATTATTTATGCTACGTATGTTGAGGTGTGCTAATAAGAGTGAGTTTGGTGGTTTGGTAAGGGAATGAATAGTAGAAGGGCTGGGGTTGAGGAGTTGAGTGGTAGTAGCACTTGTTGGGGCTGGGTTTGAGTGAATGTCTCCATCTTTTAAAATAGGAGTAGTATTTGTAGTCTAGGATTTGGGAATCTGCTATATGTATTTAGGGATTTTCTGGGATTGTGAGAGTTATATCTAATGTGGGCTGTCCTATGGTATTTTGCTAGTAGATAGCTGGGTGTAGATGTAATGTTAACATGGTTAGTGAAGATAGGTAGAGAAGGAGAGGTAGTTGGCTTATTGGGGTAGTAAAGATGTGGATATAATGGGTGTTCATAGGAGGTTAGTAAGTAGGCTATTGTTAAAGGTGGTAGAAGTGTGAGTATGAGTAACCTCTGTAACTGGGCTGGGGAGGGTAGCTTATACACTTGGATGGGTAAGTTGTTAGGTTTCTGTTATAGTCACGGAGGTATACTTGATGTGGAGAGAGAGAGAGAGGTGGTGGGTGTGGTGGGTGAGATCGGGAGTGTTAAGTGAAAGGAGGGAATTGGAGTTAGTTGGCCAATGGTGAAGGTATATGTGATTGGGAGTGGGAAGGGGTGTGGTTAGATAGTATAAGAGTAGGACTGGGGTGGTTGGGAATTGGGGTAGGGTAGGGGAGTGGAGTGAGCCCACAGGGCAAACAGAGCAGGTAGACCCAAGGAAAGAAGACAGCAGGGCAGTGTGAAAAACAATCAGTATAGTGAAGATAAGTACAGAGGGAGGTAAGCAGGCTGGTTAGATGGATGTTTAGGGAACTGTAATGAGGGAAAGGAGTGGAGTGAATTCAGAGGTAAGTAGAACTGTTACCAATCAGTTAAAGAAGAAGAAAGTGAAAAGACTAGATATATATTATGGTAAGAGAGATGGAGTGTGGAAGAGAGGTTATAGGTGGGTAAAGACTTCCATCTAGTGGCCAAATCCAATAAATGTGGAGAGAGGAACCACTATAGGAGGTAGAAAGGTATAGGAAGAAAAACTGGTCAAATATAGGAAATAGGAGGCTAGGGTGAGGCAGGTATGGGGGGTTTTGGCTGCAGGTGACTCTGGCTGGGATCCTATACTAGCACCTAACAAGTGGTAGAGCAATTTTACATACAAATTAAAGTAGGTTTTACACCATGTAACATACTTTCTTTAATTCATTTCCTATCACTTCTGGGAGAAGGTAGGATTTTCCTGTTGGGGAAAATCAGTCAATCAGGGTATAAGAGTAATCTGTGACTGGTCTTGGATGTCCAAGAGGGCAGGGCCAGTAGGCAAAACAAAGTAGGTAGAGAGGATGAAGAGCTAGAGAAAATAAAGAGGAAGATATTTGGGGACCTACAGACACTGGATCCTACCCAGTTTGGCTTTGTTAAGGGCAGATCCTGCCTCTTAAACCTGGTCAATTTCTTTGAAACAGTCACCAAGGCCATTGACGAGGGGAAGGTGGTCCACGCAGCCTACCTGGACCTCGCAAAAGCCTTCGATACAATACCCCACTCGGGCATTATAGATAAGCTCACCAGCTGAAATATAAACCCCTATGTCACTAGATGGGTTGCAAACTGGCTCAAGGACAGAACCCACATGGTTAGAATTGCTGGAGCCATGTCAGACTCCAAACCAGTTACAAGTGACATCCCACAAGGCTCAGTCCTGGGATCTCTCTTGTTCGGTATATATTTCTCGGCGGTACAGGCCAACATGGAAGGACTGTGGCTGACTAAGTTCACAGATGACTGCAAACTGGGCACCATAATTAACTCTCCAGCTGACACAAGCATCCTCCAAAAGGGCCTCATAGAAACAGACAACTGGTGCCAGAGCCATGGCCTCAAGCTAAATCCCAAAAAGTGTATAGTCATCCACTTTGGCAAAAACAAAGTGCCCAGAAATTACCACATAGGTGGTAATCCATTAAGTACAGAAGAAGTAATTAGGGACCTGGGGACCCAAGTTGATAGCAATCTCTCATTTGACAACCACGTGGCCAAAGTGGTTAGAAAAACATTTTATATAGCCCACCTAATCATGAAGGGATTCACATCTAGATCAGGGGAGGTCATCGTGCCTCTTTACTCATCCCTCATCAGGCCCATAATTGAGTACAATGCCCCTTTTGGGATGTACCTTACCAGACACCTGCAGCAACTGGAAAGACCCCAAAAGTACCTCACCAAGAGGATCAAAGGGCTCATACAGATGCCATATGCTGCCCGGTTAAAGAAACTCCAGCTCTACTCAGTGGCATACCGCCTGCTCCGAGGTGATCTGTGCCTGACATATAAAGCCATGTCCAACCCGGAATTAATGGACATGCTGCACCTCAGAAAATCCAAATCCCATCGAGCTACGCTCGAGACTTGAACCTCAGCACTGAAATAAATAGGACATGCTGGAGGGACAGATTCATAACCCAGAGGCTCCCTTCACTCTGGAATAAAATCCCAGTCCAGGTTAGGCAGAGTCCCGTATTGACTCTCTTCAAGAGGAATCTTGATGAGTGGATGGGAGATCGTAGATTTACCCTGGCTATCACTTCTGTGTCACTGTTAGACAGAGGCACAGTATACTAACCTCAAAAAAAGGCATAGCAAAATTAATTTAAAATGGGTGGCGAAAGCCAAACACACTCTGGCTAGGCTTATAAATGCCCTAGGGCAGATAGCCTAGTATGAACCTATGAACCTATTTGTAAATCTAAATAAAGGTATAATAAACAGAGGTTTGTAGGTTAAGCATCTGTTGAGGGTAATGCACAATTAACAGGTTAAGCAGCAGAGAGCATAAGTAAAACAAATACAAATGCTTCAGGTACCAATCCCTACACAAATATTCATCAAATCCCTTCAAAAATAGGCTTAATAAAAACTGTCATAGTTGCTGTTTAAATTGCATAATTCTGTAACTGGCTAAGTAGGACCGAGTGTTTCACAGAAGACTTGAGTTTTCAAACAGTTACACCTTAAAAGTTAGGCAGGTTATACAGCAAAAACCCTTCAAAAAATCAGACAGGTTATAGGCAGACATACAATCCCAATAGCTGGCTAAGGACTGTTTCTAAGAAGAAGAGGTAGTACTTCTAAGCAGTGTATTAATAGCAGGATATGCTGTCTTAAAGTTCAAAAGGCAGGGAAACATTTAAAACCACCATTAAGAACGGAATAGGGGGCTCAGCTCAGTCTGTATAAGCAAGCAACTAGCTAGTATGTCCGTTGCAATACCTAGTACAGTTGTGCTGTGAAAGGGTTTGTCCAATAATCACGGACAATTGGGGCACATGTGTTTGGGTGAGAACAGCAGTACCACTAGTTTGTGGGTACATTCATGGATTGTTTAATCCATTTGGAGTGAGAATGGATACACTCCCATATATAGTACAGTATAACTAGGGTAGATACGCTCGTTTCACGCTAATGCTGCTGGTGAGCAAAAGACAACAATTGTAGGTAAAGCTATGTATTTAACAATTTAATTCTGAAGTTGGTGTTTCCCACTAATGCAGCTGGTGAGCGTAAGACAAGAATTGTGGGTGCAGTTCTGAATTAGACAACTAGAGATTGCTACTGTAGAAAGGTAACAGTACATTGCATTCAAAAAGGAGTAGAATGTTTGTTTCCCGCTAATGCGGCTGGTAAGCAAAAAAGCAGTAGGTGTAGGTACAGCCATATAAACAACAACTTAAGTTGTAGCTGGGATGGTTACATTACTTGATATTACATTCTAAATAGGAACAAATCACTTGTTTCTCGCTACTGCAGCTGGTAAGCGAATGAGCAACAAGTGAGGGTGCAGTCGTGGATTCAACAGCTTAGTTTGGAGCTGGAATAGTTACAATTCATTACTTTACCTTCTTAAAGGAATAACTCACTCATTTCTCGCTACTGCGACTGGTGAGTGAAAGAGCAACAAATAAGGGTGCAGTTGTGGAGTAAACATGTTAGAGAAATGCCTGAAACTGCAGCTAAAATGTAACATGCTACTTTGTGCTTCAGGAATCTAGCAAGTCATAAAATGCTTGTAAGCTGTACTCCAAAAAGAGTAGTTCTCCAGAACTGTACAGTGAAGCAGACATTAATATGTCAACAGTTAAGAGATGTATGTAAGATCCTGATTACTGTTGGACTATTGTTTTCTGGGTCTGAGAAGGGGCTGCTATTTTTAAGACCTTGTTTCTGAGAAACTTTTCCATTGCATGTGGAAAAAATTGTTTAGTTAAGTTTACTGTGGGAAAGCATTAATGTAAGCTAATGTAATATTTTTATCCTGAAGAAAGGAAGTTTTTCTCTAGAAAGGAAATTTTTATCATCTGATTATCTCTGAGTTTTCGAAACAAAAATTAGGAAATTAAATGTATAGATATATAGAACTGGTCTTAGTTCTTACTCTTGTCTTGTCAGAGACTGGGAGACCTTGGTACATTATGTACGTGGAGTGAAAATCCATATCAGCCTGTGTATTCTTATTATTTTCTCTAATTTAGAGTAGTTAGGACCAGAAATTCTTTATTAAGAGAACACTAAGATATGTAGTTATCTAACAACTGTTTTCCACTTTACATATTCTAAGTACTAACTGTTATTTTGATATTCTCTAAACATGTTCTCATTCCTCTGCATATTTAATCTGGATGTGCTCCATTTGCTTTATTGTTCAAGTGTTTATTTATTCAGTTCAGTATCTTTTGGCTAACATTTATTATTTATTTGTTCACTGTTAGTTTTTACCTGAAAAGGGGAATCAACATTTTAGACTGATAAAGCTCAAGATAGATAACTTAAGCTTACTACCAGTGAGATATTTATGTTTAAATCTATTTAAATCAAGAGCAGCAATTAGTTGATGGTCTCTGGTCATATGCAAAATGGTGTCAATACTACTCAGTCAGGATGAAAGCTGTGAGGAATTGGAGAACTCTACCAGCTTTAGCTAGGAAATGTGTATGTGTGTGTGTGTGTGTGTGTGTGTGTGTGTGTGTGTGTGTGTGTGTGTGTGTGTGTGTGTGTGTGTGTGTGTGTGTGTGTGTACGTCTGTGTGTGTGTGTGTGTGTGTGTGTGTGTGTGTGTGTGTGTGTGTGTGTGTGTGTGTGTGTGTGTGTGTGTGTGTGTGTGAAAACCTGTGGATAAGTGGCAATGGAAAACACTGTGGTTCACTAATGAAGTGATGAGAAAAGGGCCTGGTTTGTGCTAGCCCAAAGACTGTAAGAGTAAGTGGCCTGTGTGCATCTGGTCTGGTTGTGGATGTTGGAATCTCATATCCAGAACAGCAGTGTATATTCCTCTTATCCTTTTTTTGATCAGGCTGCATTTTTTGAATCAATTACTGAATCACGCATGCACACTTTCTTTCTTTTACTTTAAAGTTTAAGTAGTGTGCCTGAAGAGACCATCCATCTGAATCCAATTTGGGCTTTCCTTTACAGATGGCTTACAGTGGAAAGTTTCAACCCGTCTTTGACATACTCACCCTGGTAGCGCAACTAATTTCAAATGTGAGAAGCTTACCAGATCTACAACATACTTCAACTTATTTAATATCTTATCATCACAAGTTTCTGCATGTATTTTAAAGATAAGGGATTGATCGATCCATACCCCAGAGTACTTGCATTAGTCAACCTTGTTAATACAGTTATTGAATAGGTCAATTGTTATGAGACTATATGCCTTTCTTAAACTTTTAGGAGTGCTGAACAACATTTTGTTGGTCTTTCTTATTTACTGTTATGTAGCCTGTGTAAGAATTTATTAAAGTCTTTATATGGGTTCCTTTGAATTTCTGAGCTGGCTCTGGCACCTTGCAAGAGGATCAGGTCATCAGCATACAAACTGACATTATCTCCAGGAAGTTCTACAGTGATTCAGACATTTAAGTATGTGCCTAAGAATGAATAATGTACATGGACTGTAGAACTAAGACATGGGAAACACCCATAATGAAATGCTTATTTTAAATGTATAAAAGCATGCAATAATCACATGAACTGCCTGCTAAGTAGATTTTCAAATAACTGATCGGCCCATTGCTAAATCATAAACTTTCAAGTTCAGAGAGGTAAACAGGATGGTTGACAGATTAAAAAAAAACTTTTTATGTTGGCAAAACAACACCAGCAGTAGGCTGATTTCCATATTACTATTAGCTACACAGTAGATGGTAATAAGTGTGCTGAAGTTCTTCCTGAATCCATGTTAGTTGCAGAACAGGTCATATTTGCTTACATTTCCCTCTGTCTCTGCATGCACTGTTTTCTAATAATTTTACCAGTGGCCACAGGTTCGCAGTGGGTCAATAGTCATTTACAATTTTTGGTGCTGTGATGTTTGGAAGGGGCATTATTAGTGCTTGTTTGAACAACTGCAGAACATTAAATCCAGCATTCTTTGCTCAGAAGTCTACAGATAGAGCTAAGAATTGCTTGATCAATCCTTGTTCACCAATGTGTCTAGATGGAGTGTCTATTTACTTAGCTTGATTGCCATTTTTATAACTGTTTCAGATTCTATTTTCTTTGCACCTGTAGTAATATCTCTTATCTTCTTTCCCAAGAATCACGACAAAACCATAAATAATTGGGGGAGAGTAACGTTTAAGTTCAGGGACAATTTTTTAAATATTACTCTAATTAATGTAGAAATGTATTAGAACAAACAACAGTTTTTGCATCAACATTCACTTTCTGAAGAATAAGAAGTGTATAAATGCCTAGCATTATTGACTGACAGTAATGCTCAGTAATTCATCAGAAAATCATTTTTCTGAGAGACAGTACAAATATATGAGAAAATATCATAGACATTCTGCAAAATCAGGGATATTTGAGAACTATGTCTATATAAGTTTTTAATGACGTTTGTTGGTGTCGGAACAGATCTAAGTGTCATTAATAGCTCCCAACAGAGCAGGGTAGCAGTAGTGATTATGTAGATCCAGATGATGGGTCCACAGCAAGGGATATATTTTTAAATGGCTTGGGTGGATTAAGGTTCAGTAAGATTTTTTGAAAAATGTTATTTAAATTCATTGAGGCTTTTAAGGCTTACATCCTTAGGCTGAAATTATAGTTGGTCAGGTATTCAAAGCAAACATCACTATATTGGGTGGGTGTTGAAAGAGACTGTTAAAATAAAATGATTCTCAACAGTTTAATGCACTGGCTTAGACTACATACAGACCAAGAATTATTTGAACTGACTAAGCCCAGTTTTCTGATGAAGTACATGCAAACATACAAACTGTTAACACCAGCAGTGCAAATTCTGTCTCAATTTAAAATAATTTTTTACAATAGCAAATGCCTTTTACCATCACCACTTTAGCTATCTAGCCCTTAGCAAAGCTTAGCAATAACCACCTTTTAGCTTCCAATATGCATTCAAACAGGCATAGCATGCAATATAGAAAACCTCAGCTCCAACATTCAATTCTACAAATAGTGCACTACATGTCTCAAACATTTGATTATGTTTACAGATGGAGGATCAATTTAGTAAGCTTGATCATAGTTTTTATAATTACTTTAGAATCCATTTTCTTAGTTCTAGAGGTCCATTTTAGAAGTACTTAAGCCTTAATTCCTGTCAGTGCCAAAATAGATACTCCTGTCATCAGTAGTGCCTAATGAAGCAGGGTAGCAGCAGCAATCCTCCAGATGCATAATGCAAAGTATGAAGTATGGAAAATTATTTAGGTGATGTGGATGAACTAGAATTCAAGGTGATATATGATATAATACCAATTTGTTGTCCAAGTAGGCCCACTGGACACAGAGTCCCTTTTCAGGGGAGACCCATGAGCAATGTCCGATCAAGTGACTCAAGGTTACACAGTACACAAAGGAGGACTGAGGGAATCAGATGCTGTACAACAGGAACTGCAGTTTACAGCCTTAACCCACTGCACCAACACCATTCTGGGAGACTGAAAGGACCTCTGTTATTTAATGCCTTTCATGCTTTTAAGGCTTATGATCTTTGGCTGAAATTGGAATTGATCATCAATTACAGGCAAACACCGCTTTGCTGGGGACTGGTTATAAGAGTCTGTCAAACTGCTATGCTAGCATTCTGGACAGTTTAAAGTTTGACGTTTATTAGCATATCAGTTGAATCAACATTAAACAGTCTTTAACAGTTTTAAGCATTGATTTAGGGCATGTAGAAAATGATCAGAATAACTTTAAGTCCTGCTTTTCAATGTATACATAAGCATGGCAACTGTTAACACCAGGAATGGATAAAGATATCAGTATCTCAGCATTAAGGGGAAAGTTAGGAAATGTTTCATATGTCATGCTATAGCATATAGGTGAATAAATCAGGAATATCCTGTAGAAACTGAAAGGGTAGTGCCATTTAAGTTTAAATGTTGCTACATTTATAGTATAATGATACAAAGGAGTTCAGCTGGGACAATATTACACAAAAGACATAAAGTGAAATAGAAACAGACTGTGAAAGACCAGCATGTAACAGAAATGCAAAGAATGTATCTAAATAAAATAACAGATAAACTTTACCATGTTATAATTTGATTTACTAGTCTGGAATATTAATGGGTAGGTGGACAAAAAAGGATAAGCTATTGACCTATATTTGTGATAGTAATACACAGATAATAGTATTACAAAAACACACCTGATTCCTGAATCACAAAGAACACAAACAATTTGTAAAGAAAAGTGGGAAAAGAAAAGTGGAAATGAGAGTTTTGCTACTGGAATAGAAGAAGAGTAAAAAAAAATTGTCTTAATATTAATTACGAAGGGAACAGGAATAAAGACTGAGAAAAAAAACAAGGATATGCAGGGAAGATTTATAGTGGTGAGAGGTTGTCGTCTGGGCTTCTACATTATATTGGCTACAGCAGATATTCCACCATAAGCATTGAGACAAGCTAAATAAAGAATGTGACAAGAGAAGTTGTAGCCTTTCATCATAGATGTATTATAGTGACTGGAGACTGGAGCACTATGGGAAACAAGGATGACATGTGTGGAGGGCTAAGACATGATAGAATGCTTGTTGAGAGCAAACATTTAGAAAATTATATGCATTCATTTGTTCTCACTGATGCAATGAAAGTAAGAGAGAATTAAGTGGCATATACACATTTAAGCAAAAATGTCAAAAGAGTACTGTAACCTAGTGTGAACCATGAAAACACAACTAATGATAGTGTCAAACCGTGCACTTATATAAATTAAGAGTAAAAGTTTATTGCGAAAAATTGACATTTCCAGTATTTCTTATGAAAAGAAAGCCATGTAATGATTTGGTAGATCACCTTAAGTGAAATGCTATTAGATTTGAATTTAAGCAGTAAAGCGATTGCAATTGATTGGTATAATTGTATATTAAAGGTTAAAAATGTGGTCACAATGAAATCAAATGAGATACAGAATAATAGCCACTGGAGGTATTTATGAAGCTTAAAGAAGTAAGGGACTTACAGAAGCAAATAAGAATATGTGAAACACAGGAGTTAGAAAAGCAGTTGAAAGAAGCTAGAATGACTATGCATGAGTATTTGAAAATATGAATGAATATAGAGCTTTGGTTTGCCTATATCAACTAAACTGTTGGCTCAACATCTGAGGCAACAAAAAGTTAAAAGTACAATAATTAAAATCAGAAATTATGAGAATGGGAGGGTACAACTGGTCCCAGGAAAAATTAGGGTAAGTTATTACAGTACACTTCTTCTTCTTTTGGCTTTTCTAGGTTAGGGGTCGCCATAGCGGAACTCCGGTCTGCTAATGAGTAGCAGTAGATTTTTACAGTGCCAAGGTGCCAGCCCAATGCCCAAACTTCAACGAAGGCATGCCCATTCACGCATATCTTTCGAATGCCACTCGACCGTGGGGAGGACATACAGACTCCACACACAGAAGGCGCTCCAGCTGAGAATCAAACAGGAGAACCTCTTGCTGTCAGGTGACAATGTTACCGCTGCACCACCGCAGCTTAAGTTATTACAGTACACTATACAGAAAAAATCTTGTAGTTGAGAGTAACACAGAGGAAATTGTGCCATATTTGACAGAAATACAATTTCCACAGTTAACAGAAGTAGAAAGAAGGGGCATTAACATAAAAAATAAAGAGAATTTAAATTAAAGAGGCAATAAAACAACTAGAATACAGGGAAGTTATACAATTACAATAAAAGTGTGGAAAAAGGAGGAACAAGAAATAATAAAGGTCTGGATAGTACTTTTTAACAATATTTTGCTGGGTAGGGATGTGCCCTTAATTTAGATCGAGGGACTAGTGATAGTTATACAAAACAGAGGAAAGATCATTTTGATCCAGGGCCATACTGATCCATTTTGATTCTGACTAATGATTACAAAGAGTTTATGATAATTTTGGCAAAAATAATGGCAATAATATTGCCAAGAATAATAATCATGGATCATTCTAGTTTTATAGAATGAACACAAATATTTGACAACATTAGCAGAATCTTATGATTCAAAAAAAATCAATGGATAATAATAATAATAATAATAATAATAATAATAACAACAATAATAATAATAATGATTATAATATAATGTTGATTGATATGGATGCCAGAAAAGCATTTGTCAGAGTAAGTTTGGAATTTATGAAGAGATTTTTTGATGGAGCTCAAGCTAGGGTGAAGTGTGGTGGTAAGCTGCTTTTATTGTGAAGTCTTTAGTCTTAGAAAGAGGAGCTAGGCAGGACTGACCACTTTCAGAGCCATTGGATAGATGTAAAAGATAATCTAATACAACTGGATATAAATGCATAAATATTAACAAGAAAATAGTCCTTTTTGTGGATGGCATAATATTATATGCTACATATACATTTTTTAAATAAACTAAAACAGTTTAATACTATAATACTTTAACAGAAGAAACAAAGAAAGCAAGAAAGAAATAAAGAAAGAAAAACAATAGTTATAGTAATGAATTTGCCTCAACATATGAATTGTCACTGAACTTTCCCTTTTTGTTGGGGCATGACAAGATGAGATACTTGGAAATTTAATTGAAATTGGATAGTGAGCAAGCAGCTAAAGAAATGTAGTAACAGATTACTCAAAATATTATAAACAAGATAATCAATGGAAATTGTTATTTGTGGCCATTAACAAGATACTAATGAAGACATTTTTGGTCATTCTGGTTCTTCAAGTAAGACAGGCTTATATGTATCAACCAAGAGATCAGATATGGAAGAATATAAAAACAGGAAATTAAGGAGTTTTTGGAATAACAAAAGAGAAAGATCATAATGGGTTAAACATAATATTGACAAATGAACAGGATGGCTTCAGACTTCCAGATTTGTAGGCATACTATAAGTCCATGCAAATCAAATTAATATATATGATTTGGGACTCAACATATATGCCCAAAATTGAATCACATGATAAACAGTGCCTGATGAAACAACAACCGGATTACACATGGGCATGTGACATCCCCATGCTGGGCCAGTAATCAAGGAGCCTGAATGCTCACCACTGACACTGGAGAGGGACGTGCACTTGGAATACAAATGGATACATTCAGTATTTCCAGATGCAGGCCTCTCTGCATCAAGCACAATTTCCCTTAACAGCACATAGGGCACACAATCTGGGTTTTTCTATCTGCCTCTCCCCAGGTCCCCCAGTAAGGCTCCCCACTGTAACTGTGAAACCAGTGCTTTGTGTCCCTGCCCCAAGTAGCTGACACACATACTCTTTGAGATTCAATTTTCACACACACACACACACACACACACACACACACACACACACACACACACACACACACACACACAAACCTGGGAAAAGCTGGCACAGATTACCCGCTCTACCAATTTTGCCCAGGCTGTAAGGTAGAGTCACCACCACCAGTCAGTTATTATAAGGCTCTTAAAAGGTTACCAAATTATGTTGTGTAATATTAATAGCAATACAAATGGTAGTAGTTGACCAAGACAGCTAGGCCTTCTGGAGTGGCCCACACAGTGTCACCAAATAAATATATGCAAATACTCTCCAAGCTTAAATATTTTCTAAAAAGGACCAGCCACAATGAAAAGTTTAAATATATTTAATAGTATATAATAAAAGAAAAAGAAAATACTAAATATGTATGTACAGTAAACCACATAGTTCAAATCACAGGAAATATTGAAAATAACATTTATGGACAGACTCATACAAATAAAAAAAAAACAATCTCTAAACTAAGCTTCACTATATTCCTGACTGAATTTAGGAGAATTACTATTCCCTAAAAACTTACTTGATAGAGCAAGGCACAATGAAATACATGAGCAGTCTTTCTAGTCAGGTTCCCCAAAACAAAATACTCAATAC
The DNA here is from genome assembly GCF_019279795.1 of Protopterus annectens. NCBI lineage: Eukaryota > Metazoa > Chordata > Ceratodontiformes > Protopteridae > Protopterus > Protopterus annectens. Next base: position 1,742,309,179 of record NC_056725.1, on the reverse strand, counting down.
TCAGATATGACTCCCTGTAAAATATAATATCCAAGATGGCCTGCAGAATGACCTCATCTGGTCTCCTGACTCTAGGTTCTCACAGTATCCCTCTTTGACTCTGAGACAGGAATTTAGCATAGTTGGCTGCAATACACATCTAAATGTTTATGGCAGTGCCTGGGACTTCACCTATTTTTACTGAGGTAATGAGCAAAGGCTTCTTCCAGACCCACCAACTCCAGACCTATTCAGTGGTGTAGGGTGAAGTTTCAATAGTTTAACAGCTCATTTAGATTTCCCTTATTTTTCCTAAAGTAAGCTAGCTGGTCAACATCTGCTGTCCCAGTAGCCTCTATTAAAATGTATACATTTTATTCAGTTACAATAATACATGTACATTTTTTTCATCCCAGCAGAGTGCACTGTTGATACATTTTAACACAAGCAAACCTCACAAATACATTTTCAGCAGAAGCATCTATACAAATCAGTTTGATATACAAATGGCATATAATTATTTTAAAAAACTCCACTTCACTGTGCTGGCACAAGTTACACATCCACTGCCCCACTTCTGCTGTCATGGCTGGCAGTAACTCCTATCATCACAGGGCATTTGGACAGACTTAAGAAAGGAATATAAACAGCATTATAAACAGTGTCACACACATAAAAGTATTAAGCACGTTTTTACTTTAAAGGAAGTTAGATCTTAGAAAACTAGAAAACACTAATATGCTATAGCATATATTGTAATAATAAATACATAAAAATGTGCTGAACATTTGCAATTGAAAGAATAAAGAACCAAGATTTGGGAAGCAGATGATAAAAGGAGATGAGATAATAAAATGGGATGAAGCTAGACAAACATCTGGGTTATTAAACTTAGATCAACCTTCATATATAGGCTAATGTTAGGGTTGAAGAAAGACATGCAGAGGCTGGATAGCACATTTGTTAAATTGTGCATTTTATAACTAAAACCAGAACTGAAGTAGAGGACTGGAAAAGAGCAATAAGTAGAGCATCTAAAGCAATATTATATTTGAGAAGAGAATACAGTTTAACATTAAAATAACATGTGACGAATGTTTAAAGATATTACAGATGAGCAGTAGAGGGAAATATTTATTATCCCAAGGTAGGCAGCTAAATCAAGGAAATGTAGAATTTTGCAAGGATGTGTTTGCACAAATGTTTCCATACCACTACAATGCCTGGAAAATGTTTTCACAGATTAGAAGCATACATTGAGGGTGTGATGGTTCAGAAAGAGGTTATTTTGATCAAATATTTTGGGAATGTAAAGAGTTACTTCAGTAGAAAAATGGACTGAACAATATGCTAAGTCTTATACAATATGCTAAGTCTTATACTTGGAAGAAAATTTAACTTCATTATAGAGATGCTTTTTGTTGACTTGGCATACAATAATATGCACTAAAGAGGTGCAGGTGTTGCTATTTTTAATATCCATATACGAAAAACAAAGACAAACCATCAATAAGAGAGGTGAAAAGATGGCTATAGAGATTAAAAGTATGGAATTGAGATTGTTTTTCAGGATGGTTGCAGTAGTATAAGCAGATAAAAACAGAGTTATAGGTAATGGGCAGTTTAAATTAGCTTCAGACTGCAAACTACTGTAAATTGTTAACAAGAACTGGTAGCTGGAGAATGACATCCAGAAAGTCAATGAGGAAAAGAAAAAAAGTGAAGCAAAAAGGAGAGCAGCTGTAAAAACTCAGAAGGAAAATGAAAGCAGTGTGGTGGAGCAGATCTTCAAAAAGCAGGTGGTAACTGCAGATGAAGAAGAAACTCTTCAGTCACCCTAAAGAGAAAGACTGACTAAACTGAATCTGAAATTTTCAAGACACTGTTGGAGTATATAGAGACAAATAACAGAAGGCTGCAGAAAACAAATGTTTTAGCCAGGCAAGTTGAGGAAATAGTTGATATGCAAACTGCTAAAAAAGAGATGAAAGAAAACATGGTGGAACAGCAATTAAAATATGAACAAATGGCACAAAAACTGGCGGAACCTGAGGATAGTCACACAGAGACAACTTGAGGTTTACAGCTCTGCCAAAACATACTTAAGGGAAGGATTGTAAAGACTACACGAGAAAATGCTTCATCCATGGCAGGACTTTCTCTGACTGATATTAAATTAGAAAGAGCACATAGAGCAATTATTCTCAATATCAGACTGAGCAAGAAGCCAATACTTATATTGATTAAGCTGCAGACATATCAGCTAAAGGAGAAAATTCTATTTTGTCAAGGAAAGAAACAATCTTAAATGCTGGTGGCATGAGAATTTATATGGATACTGACATTTTATTACAAAAACAAACATAAATGCTTTTCTTTCTTCTATAAGACTCAGCAAAGAAATTAAACTTCATTTCAAGATATTGTGTCCTATCTACTAGTATTAAGATCTACAAAAACCTTTGAAAGGCATAAGACAAACTGGTAAAGAGAAAACTATAGACAGTGGCAAAAGGAGATAGTGAGGGCATAAGCAACTAGTCAACAGGTGCAGAAAATCAAATTATGGACAATTCAAGGGAGAGATTTCCTGCAAAGCCCTTACCTGTTTTCCAAAAGAAAGGAATGGATAAAACAAAGGAGATGAAAATGTTTCAAAAAAGTTGAAGACTATGAAAACAATGCACTGCGAACACTGAATAGGGACATTACTTAAAAAAGGATAAATGTTTATATAGCAAAGGATCTGATTTAATCAAAATGCAAGCTGCATTATGAATAACACATTAAAAGCCCTTAAAATCACTAAAATCAGGAAGTACTAGACAGGGCATTCCTATCTGATTAGTATATGACAAAATTGCACTTAAAATTTAAAACTGATGTTTAACTAAAGGAGCTCATTATACTGCATGCTGCCAGATAAAAGTCCCTGTTCTCAAACTGAAAACTGCATTTCTGTTGCATTTAATAATGGTACTATGGCAGTGCAGAAGGAAGGAGAAGAGAAGTAAACGACTGATGAATGAAAAAGGAAACTAATATATTATGTGTTGGAAGCCAGTAGACGATAGTGTATAAAGAGGGTTCTGACAATGCAAGCACAAGGTCTAAGAATGTATCTAAAATTGATGAAATAGATATATTGACTGAAGGTAAGCTAAGTATCAAGATTTGCAAGAAAAATGCACTGGAAACACTGACTGAGGGAACGCTACTAAAAGAGAGAGGTTATTTGGCATAATTAAAACTATAGGCAGCGGCAGAAGATGGTGCCCCATTCAGGCATTAATGACAAACTCACCCACCTAAATGTCAACCCCTTTGTTGATAGGTGGGATGCAAATTGGCTGACTAACCTACACATGCTATCAAAGTGGGTGACTCCACCTCAACCAGCAGACCTGTCACCAGTGGGGTTACACAAGGGTCAGTAATGGGCTCCCTTTTGTTTGGTATTTACTACTCAGAAGTTCAGGCCAAAACAAAGGGGATGTGGATGATTAAGTTTGCTGATGGCTGCAAACTTGGCGAGATTGCTGACTCCCCAAATGATATCAGTGTACTCCAGGAGGGGCTTACACAGACCAACGACTGGTGCCAAAGCTATGGACTCAAACTCAATGCAACAAAATGCATCATCATCCCCTTCGGTAAAAGCAATGTCCTTATTAACTATCAAATAAACCACAATAACTTAAGTACAAATGCTGTAGTGAGGGATTTGGGCACACAAGTAGACTGTGACAAACTTTGTCCAACATGTGCCCATTATAATAGGAAAGGCATTCTACATTGCCCATTTGATTAGCAATAGCATAGCCTCAAGAGCAAAAGTGGTTATAATCCCCCTGTGATGATTGGGGAAAGATGGGCGAAGGCTGCCAGCCTAGTCAAATAGAATTTAATATATAATTCTTTCAACTGTATAAATACATGTAAAATACAGGCTTGTGTTTTTAAATGCAAGAAAACACTGTGAAATGTGGAACTGCAAAATATGTGACAACATTGCACTTTACTGGCCCAGTGAAGCATGTTGTATCCTTTCATGTTAGAATTCGGCCCTAGGGTGGCTGGATAAAGATTTCATGCCCATTGTTTAAAGGTTAAAGTTTATGACTAGAATTTAGATATGGAATGTGCTTTATTGCTTTAGTTTCTGTTAGTATATATATGTGAAATGTCTTCTATTGTTGTAAGTTTTTGTGCAGGTGTTAGATTGCTAAATAATGCAGTTTGTGGCCTGAGAACTCAGACCAGGTGTTAAGATGATGCAATATGAATACTGGGAAAACCTAAGTGTCAAAAATGATGCAATTTTGGGAGGGTCTTAGAGACATGTTTGTTAGTAATGTTTAAATACTATTTCTCACAAGAGACCTGAAGCATTTTGATCTTGGACATCTAACTTACCAGCACTGCCTATGCTCTTTATATATGTAAGAAGGATTGTAGCACTGTGTTTTCTCTAAGATTAGCTAAAGATTAGAAAGTTAGATTAAGTATTTTTCTGTGTAATCAGATCTTTCCTACAATATTATTTTAAGTTTCTGTGTGATCTGTGAACTCTTAGATATCTCTGTGGTGTAGTAGTTTTGTCTTGTGTTTTAATTATTTATTATTAAATATTTTTAAAACCTTCTACATGTGGCTGCTTTGTGCAGAGATGAAGTATGCTTTAGAGTGCATTATATATTTATAGTTTACTGTCTAAGCCCTTCCTTTAAGGCTTAGACTGTATAGTCACATTACCATTGGATATTAATATTGCACAGTAATAATTGGACACCCTTTTAAGGGCCTTTTAGTAGCTGATATTATTAACTGGGTGGTGTCAGTAATTACTACTGTATAGTCTGGGTAAAGGGGCGCAGCTGGAGAATCTGTGTCAGCCTTTCCCAGGAGTGTCTGTGAAGTTGTATAAATACTTATCTCCAAGTGTGTGTGTGTTGTGTCAGCTACTTGGGCAGGGACACGAAGCACTGGTTGGACAGAGAGGGTACTGGAGGTCCTAGCTTGCCCAGTTAGGCTGAGACCTAGACCCTATAGCTGTGCCAGTTGCAAGCCTTATTGCGGACCTGGTAAGCAAGGGAGCAGCCAGCCCCAGACTGACTGTGATCTCTGTGTGCACTTAAGGGAAACTGTTCTTTACTGTGTGTATTAGTCATCCTTTCCTCCTCTAGGAGACAACCTCTCTGGTGTTAGTGGTGAGGATTGAGGCTCCTTGATTGCTGGGCCAGGGCACAGTCATCACAAGTGGTTTGCAGTGGTGGGATCTACTTCACATACTAATTGGCTTGTAGTGGTGTGGGTAGAGCAAATTCCTGTAGCTTATGTACAGTTATCTCTAAAAGTGCTTTGTACTCTAAAACAGCCATGCAGTGTATACCAAGAGTTCAGATCACAATTGTTTATTTCTTTTGTTAGCTTAGTGTTAGTCAGGGTGAGCAGGCAGCATGTCAGCAGAAGAGTATGGAAAGCTGACAAGGAGCCAACTGGCGGAGAAGTGCCATTCTAGGGGGCAGGTGCATGGAAACCTGACTAAGGCAGACCTGATTGCAGCCTTGGTTACAGCTGCATCAGAAAACAGCAGCCTGGAGGATAATCAGACTGACAGTGGAGATACAATATACTCGGAGAATGGACAGCTTAACTTTTTTTCAGTGGACTTAAAAATCCAGCTGGAGCTGAAGAGACATGAGTTGCAGACCAGGTGTATGGAACTAGAAGCAGCTGAGAGAATGAGGAGCCTAGAAGCTGAAGAACAGGAATGGCAGAGAAAGCATGAGAGGGAAATGCTGACTCTTCGCCAGAGTCATGGAGGTAATGGGGAAGGGAGTAACCAGACCCCAGAAGCACAAAAGGTCAGTAAATTTCTTCCACAGTTTAAAGAGGCATAATTTTGATAGCTTCATTCATATGTTTGAGCGGGTATGTAAACAGTATGAAGTTGACCAAAGGCTCTGGGTTCGGTTCCTGACCCACTTACTCCATGGTAAAGCTGTAACGTCTTTAGCAAAAATGCATGACACTGACTGTTTTGATTATACTGCTGTAAAAATACATTTGTTAGAATGTTTTAAGCTAACACCTGAAATGTATAGGAAAAAGTTCCGTGAGCATAGACGCAAGGCAGATGAAAATGTATGTGAATATGTTGTTGAACTGAGCACTTACCTTCATAGCTGGGTGAGTGGATGTCAGGCCACCACTTTTGAAGGGCTGGCAGACCCTTTGGTAAGGGAACAAGCCCTTAGCACTTTGCCTGAGGACATGAGGATCTGGTTAGCTGATAGACAGTGTGCTACTTCAGAGGAGTTGGAGAAGAAGGGAGACCTATATCTAGCAAGCAGGGCAGACCTGTACAGGAAAGGGACCCCCAGTACTGCTCATGGGACTAAAGTAACCCATGGCAGGCAGCACAGACTGCCCCAACAGACTCCACCAGTAGCAGGGGAAGCCACTAGTCCAGGTACACATCCAGCAGCAAGGGTTAAATGTTTTGAATGCAACCAGTGGGGCCATGTGGCACACAGGTGTCCACGGAGGCAAGGTGGGGAACCAAAGGTGAGGGAGCCAGTAAGTGGGAAAGACAAAATGCCAATAGTGGGTTGTCTTGAGACAACAGGGATATGGAACTACCATCTTGCAGATGTCCTGAGAGGGAAGGATTTGGATGAGGCAGTACTATGTACTTATGCAGTTACATGCAGTGAGGCTAGGAGACAAGCATGTGAGCCTGGTAGCCTGGGGAAGACCCAGACAGACTGCATACTTGCAGTAAGGACTGCTGAGGTGGTTATTTCAGGGAGTGAGCTACGCTGTAGCAGTGAGACTGAATGTGAGCCACAGCTGCTTGTGGGTACTGATGTTCCCAAGGACAGGGTAACTGCAAAGACAGAGGTGAGTAGTAGTACCGATGCTGACAGTGAGGCACTGCTGTCAGAGGATGCGAGACTTCCTGTGGAAGGGGAGCTGGGAAGGGTTACAAGGAGAGACTTGAGACAGGCTCAGCTCTCAAACCCTACATTGCAAGGCCTGAGGCAGGTAGCTATGGAGGCACCTGATTCTCAAGGGAAGGGGGAATCTGTATACTGGAACAAAGGGTTACTGTACAGAGAGTGGACCCCTGAGGGAGGGCTAGAAGGTGAGAGAGTACAGCAGTTGGTAGTGAATACAGCTTACCATCTGGTGCTTTTAGCCATAGCCCATGATATTCCCTTTGCAGGTCATATGGGCATAAAACATACAAAGAAGCATATTACGCAAAACTTTTATTGGCCTGGAATTTTCAGAGATGTCACAGTGTACTGCAGGACCTGTGAGCAGTGCCAAAAGGTAGGCAAGGCAGGAGACAATGTGAGACCATCTTTGATGCCTGTGCCTGTGATTGAGGAGCCATTCCAGAGGGTAGTTATGGATATTGTGGGTCCTCTGAGTTCCCCAAGTTCCACAGGGAAAAAGTATATCCTAGTGATTGTAGATTATGCTACACAATACCCTAAGGTAGTGGCTTTGTCCTCCCTTGAGGCCAAGAAGGTGGCAAATGCTTTGCTAGAGATTTTCAGCAGGGTAGGTTTCCCAAAGGAAATACTGTCTGACAGAGGTGCCAATTTTATGTCAGACCTGCTGGCTTGTCTGTGGAGGTCCTATAGGATGAAGCACATGAAGACCACCCCCTACCATATCAAGACTAATGGTCTTGTTGAGAGGTTAAACTCTACAATCAAGTCCATACTACGGGCATTTGGAGATCAGTTTAAGAGGGAGTGGGACAAATATTTGCCCCATCTGCTGTTTGCTTACAGAGAGGTTCCCCAGGAATCCACAGGTTTTTCACCCTTTGAGTTGCTGTATGGGCATAGGGTGAGGGGACCTCTAGATTTAATTCGAGATGAGTGGGAAGGTGAGTGTGAGTCTCACAAGGAGCCTGTTGTGGCATATGTCCTGAACCTCAGGACAAGGCTCAGGGAACTCATGGGCTTGGCCCAGGAGAACCTGGCAGAAGCCCAACAACAGAGAAAGGTGTGGTATGACAGGAATGCTCGAGCTAGAGAGTATGTTGTAGGGCAGCAGGTGATGGTTCTCATTTCTGTCAGACACAACAAGTTGCAAGCAGCTTGGGAGGGACCATACAAGGTGATAAGAAAGGTATGTGATGTTAACTACATGGTGGAAGTGCTAAGCAGATGGCAGGGGCACAAATTGTACCATGTTAACATGATGAAACCTTACCAAGATAGGGAGGCCCTTGTGCTGAGCATTTGCAGTGGATTGCAGGAGGAGTCTGAGGGAGATCTGGGGACTGATCTCCTCAGTGAAACTTAGGCTGACACCTCAGTGGAAGTGGTAGCAATGTCCCAGCAGTTATCTCTTACCCAGGTTCGAAAAATCCGAGCAATGTTGCAGGGGTTTGGGGGCATGTTCACTGGATAACCAGGGAGCACCCACCTGGTGCAGCACCAGCTGGATACTGGACCCCAAAGGCCTATCAGGCAGGTCCCTTATAGGGTGTCTGAGAGAGTCAAACAGACTCTGAAGGAAGAGGTACAGGAGATGTTGGAACTAGGGGTGATTCAAGAGTCCAACAGTCCCTGGGCCTCACCAGTGGTGTTGGTGCCAAAGAATGATGGCAGCACCAAGTTCTGTGTGGATTACAGGAAATTAAATAGTCACACAGAGTCAGATGCTTATCCCATGCCTAGGACAGATGAGGCCCTAGAGCAGCTGGGTGGGGCTAAGTATCTTACAACCATTGATCTTACCAAGGGTTACTGGCAGGTGCCCTTGACTCCCAGTGCTAGAGAGAAGTCAGCCTTTGTGACTCCTTTTGGCTTGTATGAGTTCACAAAGATGCCCTTTGGAATGAAGAATGCCCCAGCAACTTTCCAGAGGCTGGTTGATCATATCTTAGCAGGAATAGGAGGGTTTGCCCTTGCTTACATGGATGGTATTGCTATCTACAGCCATTCCTGGCAAGATCACCTTCAGCATGTCAGGGAGGTGCTGGGCAGACTACAGAGGGCAGGATTGACCATTACGCCGAGCAAATGTCAGGTGGGTATGGCAGAGGTCTCCTACCTAGGACATAGAGTGGGGAGTGGTAAGATAAGGCCAGAACCTGCCAAAGTGGAAGCTATTCAGGCATGGCCTGCACCTGTTACCAAAAAGCAGGTGAGGGCATTCTTAGGGACAGCAGGGTACCACAGAAAGTTTGTTCCCAATTATAGTACCATAGCTGCTCCCCTCACAGACCTGACAAGGAAAAACAGGCCAGATAAGGTAGTGTGGACCCCAGCATGTGAGAAGGCATTTCAGAAGCTTAAGGAAGCTTTGGGAGGATCCCCTGTGTTAGCCAGTCCAGACTACAGCAAAGACTTTGTTGTGCAGGTGGATACTTCAAACTATGGGGTGGGGGCTGTACTTAGCCAGATTTCTTCAGAGAGAGAAGAGCACCCATTGGTTTATCTCAGTCGCAGGCTCCAACCCAGGGAGGAATGCTATGCAGCTGTAGAAAAGGAATGTCTAGCCATAGTGTGGGCACTAAAAAAACTTCAGCCTTATCTGTATGGAAGAAAATTCACTGTGATGACAGATCACAACCCTCGAAAATGGTTAAACAGAGCCAGTCAGCAAAATGCCAAGATGGAGTCTGGGGGTGCAAGCATAAGATATGTCAGTGCAGCACCGCAGTGGGAGTAGCAATGCCAATGCAGATGGGCTCTCAAGACAGGGAATGGGGTGAGGTACACCCAGATAGACCTGACACTCTCAAGTGATGTTTCTCAAGAGGCACTTGAAAAACTTGCTTGAGTTCCCCGGGGGGAAGAGATGTGACAACTGTGGAGAGATGGGCGAAGGCTGCCAGCCTAGTCAAATAGAATTTAATATATAATTCTATCAACTGTATAAATAAATGTAAAATACAAGCTTGTGTTTTTAAATGTAAGAAAACACTGTGAAATGTGGAACTGCAAAATATGTGACAACATTGCACTCTACTGGCCCAGTGAAGCATGTTGTATCCTTTCATGTTAGAATTTGGCCCAAGGGCGGCTGGATAAAGATTTCATGGCCATTGTTTTAAGGCTAAAGTTTATGACTAGAATTTAGATATGGAAGGTGCTTTATTGCTTTAGTTTCTGTTAGTATATACATGTGAAATGTCTTCTATTGTTGAAGGTTTTTGTGCAGGGGTTAGACTGCTAAATAATGCAGTTTGTGGCCTAAGAACTCAGAGCAGGTGTTAAGATGATGCAATATGAATACTGGGAAAACCTAAGTGTCAAAAATGATGCAATTTGGGAGGGCCTTAGAGACATGTTTGTTAGTAATGTTTAAATACTATTTCTCACAAGAGACCTGAAGCATTTTAATCTTGGACACCTAACTTACCAGCACTGCCTATGCTCTTTATGTATGTAAGTAGGATTGTAGCACTGTGTTTTCACTAAGATTAGCTAAAGATTAGAAAGTTAGATTAAGTATTTTTCTGTGTAATCAGATCTTTCCTACAATATTATTTTAAGTTTCTGTGTGATCTGTGAACTCTTAGATATCTCTGTGGTGTAGAAGTTTTGTGTTGTGCTTTAATTATTTATTACTAAGTATTTTTAAAACATTCTACCTGTGGTTGCTTTGTGTAGAGATGAAGTATGCTTTAGAGTACATTATATATTTATAGAGTTTACTGTCTAAGTCCTTCCAATAAGCTTTAGACTGTATAGTCACATTACCATTGGATATTAATATTGCACAGCAATAATTGAACATCCTTTTAAGGGCCTTTTAGTAGCTGATATTATTAACTGGGTGGTGTCAGTAATTACTACTGTATAGTCTGGGTAAAGGGGCAAAGCTGGAGAATCTGTGTCAGCCTTTTCCAGGAGTGTCTGTGAAGTTGTATAAATACTTATCTCAAAATGTGGGTGTGTTGTGTCAGCTACTTGGGCAGGGACACGAAGCGCTGGTTGGACAGAGAAGGTACTAGAGGTCCTAGCTTGCCCATTTAGGCTGAGACCTGGACCGTATAGCTGTGCAAGTGGGGAGTCTTATTGGGGACCTGGTGAGTAAGGGAGCAGCCAGCCCCAGACTAACTGTGATCTCTGTGTGCACTTAAGGGAAATTGTACTTTAATGTGTGTATTAGTCACCCTTTCATCTTCTAGGAGACGACCTCCCTGGTGTTAGTGGTGAGGATTGAGGCTCCTTGATTGCTGGGCCAGGACACGGTTGTCACACCCCCATATACACATCCCTTATCAGGCCAATAATTGAGTATAATGCCTCCTTTGGTATGTACCGTACCTGGCACCTGCAGCAACTGGAGTGACCCCAGAGATTTTTAACTAAGAAGATCCAGGGTCTTCAGCACATGCCTTACACAGACAGACTGAAGTCTTTGTCATTGTACTCAGTAGCATATAGGCTGCTTAGGGGAGACTTGCCTGGCTTACAGAGAAATCTCTGACCCTAACCTAATGAAGTTGCTGCACATCCTTAAGTCAAATGGGACTAAAATTACCAACTCCAGTGACCTAAATCTGGCCTGCGATTTAAAAAGGACATGCTGCAGAGGCAAATTTATCTCACACAGATTGCCACTTCTCTTGAATAGGCTACCAATTCATGTTAAGCAGAGCACCTCTATGATTCTTTTCAAAAGGAGCCTGGATGAATGGAAGGGAAATCGCAAATTCTTGCTGGGAATGGCTACCACATCCCTCTTGGATGTGGGCGGTCATTACTAATAATACTCTTAGGCATTGACCAGACTTTCTCTTGAAATATAATGGGTGTAATAGGCTTTGCTTAAAATGACCCTCTGGTCAATAGCCTAGTAACCTCCTATGAACCTATAAAATGTAAAACATACACACTGGAAAATGTTTTAAAACAACTGTGAATAGTAATTGTGAAAATGACTACTTCATTTCATTTTGTTTTCATTATATACTGCCTGATAAAATTCTTGTTTAAATGAAAAATGAAACTAATATATTATGGGATGGTAACCAGTAGACGATATTGTAGAATGTTAGTTGTTTTAATGCATGCAAATTAATGAGACAAGTATGTAAACTGAAAGTAAGACAGATAGCAAGGTTCACCAAAATAATGCACTGGAAACACTGACTGGAGGAAGTTAGTTATACAAAGGATATTGTTTGATACAAGTAAATAAAAAACAGTGTCCACTGAAGTTGTTTTAAAGCCACTGAGGTCAATAACTGTCAGTGAGGAAATAACTAATGTGTTGTATTTTCTTGTCACAGTTGTTATCAGGCTGTAGGGTGAAAGGTTTTCAGTATGTATAGACTAGCATGTCTCCAGTGCTTTTAGAATACACATTGACTTTCTTGGTAAGTTCTTCTAAATTGTAGGAGGGTGGAGTTTTTGTGTCTAGGTAGTAAAACTTCACACATAGCTACAGCAACTGACATTTAATAGCTAACTAGCAAAACAAGTATAGAAGGACAGCTTCAGAAATAAAGTGCATCAGGCATGGGATGTGAACAGGTCAATTATTTATTATAGCTGTTCTTATGCCCAACAGAATTTAAATGACAGAGCATTGCAAGAAGCTTTACACTGCTGTATATACACAGCATCAGCTTTATGGCTTTGCAAAATATCTATATAATTAATAGACTGTTTATTTCTTAGGTACTGAGGAAAACACATGTTCTGATAAGAGATCAGGCCCCAGATGAGACAATATTACAGAAAAATATATAATGTAGCACAAAAAGTGACAAAAACAGACTGTGAAGGACCAGTTTGTAACAAAAAGACAAAGAATATAAGTAAAGTATACTATAATATAATTTTTACTGTGACACACCTTGACTTAATGGTTTGGAATACAAATGGATTTGTTGACATGAAAAATCATGAGAAGCTACTGATATGTATTTAAATTAGCAGTGCACCCATACTGTTGCATAAAACACACTTGAATCATAGTGAACATGCACATTTTGTAAAGAAAAAATGAGAATGAGGGGGTTTTTGCTGGAATGGAAGGACAACATAATAAATAGGTCTTGATGTTAATTAAAAAAGGGTATAGAAAGAAAGGCTGAGGAACAAATAAAGGACTGGCACTGAAGTTTCTAGTGCTGAGATGTTGTTGACAGGGTGTAAGAGCTACACTGACTGCCCTATATATTCCACTGAAAGCAGAGAGACAAGACATAAAGAATATTATGGAAAAAGTTATAGCCTTTTCATTGATGACATGGTAACAGCAGTAGACTGGAATACTATTGGAAATAAGGAAAATGTCTTTGGAGGGCCACTGTATCATAGAATACTGGCTGAGGCTAGACACTTACAAAAATACATACATGTACTTGGACTTATGAATATAATGAAAATAAGGCAGTAGAATATATACATTTTTCATGAAAATATGGTTCCTGTGCAAGACTGTCTAGATGTTACATATAGTTAGAATACTGTAATGTGGTCTGAACCATGAAAACACATCCAACGATAGTGTCAGAATATGCACCTATACAAATAAAGTTTTGTAAACAAGTAAAAGTACATTGTGATAAACATTTGCATTTTCGGTATTCCTTCTGAAAAGGAAGCCATTTACTGAGTGATCAGATCAAATAATAACTGACATGTTATTATATTTAAACCTAAGCAGTAAAGTCTTGCAAAGAATTGTGATACTTGTAAACTGAAGATTGGAAATGTGATCACAATAAAATCAAATGTGATATGAAATAATAATCACAGTAGGTATATAGAAGCCTTAAAAGTAAGGGATTTATAGAAGCAAAAAAGGAATAGCTGAAACATTACAGATTAAAAAGCAAATAAAAGAAGTTAGAATGTTTGTGCAAGACTATATAGAAAACATGAATGAATGTAGAGTAATGGTTTTAAAATAACTATTTCTGACAATAACCCTAGAACAACCAAATTGTTCACTCAGTGTTTGTAGCAACATATGATTGAGAATGCGAGGGTGGGTGGAAGTGGACCTAGGAAAATTATGAATGTAATGGCGAATTATTACAGTGCACTCTACAAGCAAGACATAGAGGTTGAGAGCAACACACATGAAATGGTAACATAATTCAGACAATTAGAAGTTCCTTGGTTAACAGAAGGGAAAAGTACAGTTTTGTACCTACCATAAATGTAGATGTTCGAGGATCCACATTGCTGCAGTCCTTACTATTGGGTAGTCCGCTGTCCAGTCGGCCCGAATACCAGAGTATATGGCTGACGTCGGTCAGGGCGCATTAGACTGACGTCAGTGCGTCAGGGTACTAATGCGCATGACCGACGTCATATCCTCAGTCTTTTCTTGCCCCAGATGTCAGAAGACCCTAAAAAAACAAGGCCCAAAATACCTGCACCAAAAATATGTACAATATATAAAGAAATATATACAAAAATATCAACATATAACCTCACCTACACAACCACCCCTAAACACAGAGGGGAAGGAGGGAGGGTAAATTGGACTGCAGCAATGTGGATCCTCGAACATCTACATTTATGGTAGGTACAAAACTGTACTATGTTCTTCGTTCCACATTGCTGCAGTCCTTACTATTGGGTAGAATCCCAAAGCAGAGGTAAGGAGGCTGGCAAATCATAAAGAAGCAGGAGCTGACAACATGCCTTGCAAAATAGCTGTGGCAAAACCAGCCCTAGACTTAGAGTAGAGAGGAAGGTGATAATGCTTAGAGAAAGTATGCACTGAACTCCATGTAGCTGCCTCCAAAATATCCTTAGTTGCCACCCCCCTTAGAAATGCTGTTGAAGTGGCAGTAGCCCTAGTGGAATGAGGCCTACTCCCAGCTGGAATCTCCTTGCCATGATGGGAATAACAAAATGAAATGCAAAACCCAATCCACTTAGAAATAGTTTGCTTAGACACAGGCTTGCCCTGAGAACTCAAAGCAAAAGAAACAAACAACTGCTGAGACTGCCTGAAGTCCTTAGTCCTGCTTAAATAATAACGCAACTGCCTATGTACATCTAAAGTGTGCAAAATCTTTTCCCCTTTATTTTGGGGATCTGCATAGAAAGTGGGCAAATGAATAGTTTGGTTTAAAGCCACACTAGAAACCACCTTAGGCATAAAGGAAGGATTACTTCGTAATGATACCCTATCCTTATGGAAAATCAGAAAGGGCTCTACTGCCATAAGGGCCTGCAACTCAGAAACCCTTCTTGCAGAAGTAATAGCCAACAAAAAAGCAGTCTTCCATGACAAATATTTCAAATCAGCAGTACCCAGGCTCAAAAGGTTGTAGAGTAAGCTTTTCCAACACAAAATTGAGATCCCAAGCAGGAGTAGGAGCTCTACGTGGGGGTCTTATATTCTTTGCCCCTCTGAGAAACTGCTTGAACAAAGGATGCGAAAACAATGGTGGGTCACAATCATAGTGAGCTGAAATTGCTGCAGCATGAATCTTAATGGAAGAGAAGGACAAACCTTTGTCCAATAACTCAGTAAGATATTGAAGAGCCACACTCAAATTAGGCTCAGAAATCTCCAAATTCTTTGCTGCACTCCAAAATAAAAATCTCTTCCATTTGTCTGCGTACACTTTCCTTGTAGTAGGTCTTCTAGCTTCCATAATCACATTTAAAACTTGTTGAGGAAGTTGAGACCGGCTGTCTCTCAAAACAGAATATGCCATGCTGTTAGATGAAGAGAGCGAAGCTTGACATTGAGCAGGTGGCCTTCTCTGAGACAACAGGTGCGGAATCAAGGGTAAAGGCCATGGAGGCTTCTTTACTAGACTCCTCAGTAATGGGTACCAGTGCTGCCGAGGCCAATCTGGAGCTATTAAAATCATCCTTGGCTTGTCTTGTCTGACCTTTAGAAGCACCTTTGGAAGAAGAGGAAGAGGTGGAAACGCATACACATGAAGATTTTCCCAACTGAAAGAGAGAGCATCCACTTTCCAAGCTGTGTGATGTAACCTCTTTGTGCAAAACTTTGGCAGCTGGTGATTTAGTGGAGAAGCGAACAGATCTATGTCTGGAGTTCCCCAGGACACTGTCAACCTTTGAAATACATGAAGATCCAGTTTCCACTCGTGGGGATCCATGATTTGTCTGCTTAACACATCTGCTAAGGAGTTCTGTGCTCCCGGCAGAAACCTTGCCTGAAGAGTTAGTTGCAAGCTGAGCGCAGTCTCCCATAAAAGCATTGCTTGCCTGCACAATGGGTAAGAATGTGTTCCCCCTTGTTTGTTGATGTACCACATGACAGTTGTGTTGTCTGTTAGAATCAACACCTGCCCTGGAAGAAGTAACTCCTTGAAAGCCATTAATGCAAACTGGACTGCTAACATCTCCTTCATGTTGATATGTAGATGCTGTAGTCTGGCAGGCCACTTGTCTTGTATCCACTTTCCATTTAGATGAGCTCCCCAAGCAATGTCCGAGGCATCTGTCGTTAAAATCTGACTCGCCTCTGGCCGGGTCACAGAGAGTCCCTTGTTTAGGTGACATTCCTGAGCCCACCACAAAAATTCTTTTTGAAGGCAAGGTATTATTTGAATGACAGTGTCCAAATCCTGGCAGTGCTGTGTCCATACATTTTTGAGATACCATTGTAGCTTCCTCATATGCAGTTTGGCATTGGGAAGCACCAGAATACAAGATGCCATGAACCCTAATGCTTGAAGGACTGTCCTTGCAGTCAGCACGGACTGATGAGATAGTTGATGGAAGTAATGTGATAGACTCTTTTGTTTGTCCGGGGTTAAAAGGCCATCTGGGCTGCTGTATTCAGTCTCACACCCAGAAAGCACATGTCTTGAGAGGGTACTAGACTGGACTTTATTTCGTTCACAGAATACCCTAGGCATCTTAGCACTGCTATAACATATTCCAGATGCTGAAGAAGGTCTTCCTTTTCTTGAGCCAGAATCAGGCAGTCGTCCAAGTAAGGATAGATTTGAATTCCTTGTAGCCTGAAGTAAGCTATCACTGAAGCCAGAACCTTTGTGAATACTCTGGCAGTAGATAAGCCAAAGGGCAATGCAGAGAACTGATAATGAGAATTTCCAGCTCGAAAACGCAGATACTTCCTGCAACTTAGCCTTATAGGCACATGAAGATAAGCCTCCTTGAGATCTAAAGTTACCATCCAGTGATCTTTGCCCAGCAGAGGTAAAAGCTGTTGTAACGTCAACATCTTGAACTTTGGAATGTCCAGATAAGTGTTGAGGAGAGATAAATCCAAAATTGGTCTCCACGTGTTCCCCTTCTTTGGTACTAGGAACAGGCGAGAATAAAATCCTAGGCCCCTTTCTGATACAGGGACTGGCTGAATGGCCCCCATCTGGAGTAACTGAGAAATTTGCTTGTGAGCCTCTTTTCTTTGTGGAGGAGGAACGTCTGGCAGGCCTTTGAAAGGGGGCAATGTATGGAAATAAAACCTGTAACCGTGGTGAATGATATCCAACACCCATCTGTCTTGAGTAATTAAATCCCAATTTTCTTTGAAAAGAGACAGTCTTCCTCCCAAAGGAGCTGCCAGACGAGAATCTTCTGGCAGCTGAAAAGGCCGGTCATTGGGTCTGTTTACGAAAGGACTGACCCCTGCCCTCACCAGAAGTCTGAGCAGGTGAGCTCCCTGTCCTAGGCCTAAAAGAACCTTGAGCTCTGCCCCTACCACGTCTAGACCTACCCCTAGACTGGGAGTCATAAGCAGGATATGTCCACCCCTTAGCAGGCCAATTTCTACTAAACTTCGGTGGCTGCACCTGCAAAAAATCTTTAACAGTTTGCATAGACTTAGCTTTGTCCTCCATTTTCTTTAAAACTGCTTCCACAGGCGAACCAAACAACACATCAGACTGTAAAGGAGCATCCAAAATCCTTGTCTTAACATGCTCAGCTAAATTCTGATCCCTCAACCAGGCATGCCTGCGAAGAACAGAACTAGTAGCAGCCACCCTCGAAGAGGCCTGTACAGCATCAAAACCACATTGCAAAGAATGCTTACCTACTTGTTCAGACACTTGAACTAAATCCAGCAACTCTTTACACTCAATACCTTCCGCTAAAGCATCCACCTTAGATTTCAATTGTGAAAGGAGATAATTTTGATATTTTAGCATGTGAAACTGACAATTCAACGCTCTCATGGCTAGAGTGGAAGAAGTATACACTTTCTTTCCCCACCTATCCAAAGCCCTTGCCTCTTTATCAGTGGGAACAGGATTTTTTAACCACAGAGGCCTTAACACCTTTAGGCCCCTGAGAAACAGTTTCTGGATCCGCCCTAGGACTCTTAAACAAATACTTATGAGCTTCGGGCACCCTATAGTACCTATCAGGTTTAACAGGAGCAGGAGGCAAAGAGTCAGGGTTCAGGGAAGCCTCTGCAAAACATCTTCCACCACATTCAACACAGGAGGTATAGCTAAGGGCCTATGTTGGGGTAAAATAAGAATTCCCTAAGCCTTTTCCTGGAATCAGAGTAATCTTGGCCTTCCCATTTAAAGTGTTCTCTCATGGAATGCAGAGTCTCTGAAAATGAGAAATCCTCAGGAGGAGAAGCTGTAGGAGTGGAATCATCCACATCAGAATCAGAATAAGGTGGAAACTCCTGCAAATCTTCCAGAAGACTCTGAAGCCTCTGAATACTGTTCCAAACACTCAAACTCAGGTTCCACCCTAGGCCTCTTATCAGGAGGGGGCATAGAACCTCTAATCATAGTAATCAAATCTTCTGCCATTTTAAGCATATGTTTCTTAGGCACAGAACCTGAAGTGCTAGGAGAAGCCCCCACTGAAGCTAAACTTGGCCTACCTCTCAAAGAAGTTTTGGCAACAGAAGGAGAGGCTCTAAATACCTTGGGAAGAGAGGGAAGAACAGTTACCTGAGAAGCCCCCTCAGCCTGGCCTACCTCCTGAGAAGGCACATCCTGTAACAGTAAAGTCTCTGCCTGAGACTCCAAAGAAACTCCTGGCAATACCTCTGGCTCCACTGAGCCTTCTAAAGAACCGACATCCAGGACTGCCGGTTCATCAACCCTAGGCTTCGCTGTTTTGTCCTTGCGCTTCTTGGACGAAGCGGCCGGAGCATCCGACGGCATTTTATAATTGCAACGCTTCCCAAACACTAACCTGGCACAGTCTAACCTCCTCTTAATAGTGCGTTTGTTAAACCTAGCACAAGAGCGGCATCCAACAACGTCGTGCTCAGGCCCTAAACAAGGTATACACAAGGTATGGTAATCCCTATGAGGTATCTGTTTCCCACAAGAAATACAGTTATTCACTTTTCTGACATCCGATTAAATACTGAGACAAGAAAAAACTAAAATGTTCCCCAACGGGGTACTTAGCCATCGCTGATTCGGTCTGAAACACCGGTTTCGGTAATATTTCAGAACGCCAACCTGCACTCGCAAAACTGCTTCTGCATCGGACCATGCGGCAAAAAAGACTGAGGATATGACGTCGGTCATGCGCATTAGTACCCTGACGTACTGACGTCAGTCTAATGCGCCCTGACCGACGTCAGCCATATACTCTGGTATTCGGGCCGACTGGACAGCGGACTACCCAATAGTAAGGACTGCAGCAATGTGGAACGAAGGACATCTGGAATTAATGAATCAATGAAGACCTAGAATACAGAGAAAACTCCTGGTAGTGATGGAATTCTAATAGAAGTGCAGATAAAGATGCAGCAGGAGAAAATAAAAGTCTGGCTAGTACTTTTTAATAATATTTTTCTGGGAAGGGATGTGGCTTTGACTCAGGAAGAAATAGTAATGGTAGTTATACTGAAGAAGGAGAAAATCACTTGATTTAGGGTCATACGCAGTTATATTGATTCTGAAATATGATTACAGAGTGTTTGTGATGATTTGGTAAAAGAATGGCAAATACATCGTCAATGTTAATAAACCTGGATCAGTGTGGATTTATAGAAGGTAAGCAAACATTTGGCAATATTATCAGAACTATTATGATTTTAAAGGATGCGTTCGATAATAATAAAAGGTCAATGTAATTAGGTTTGGGTGCAAAAAAAGCACTGGGCAGAATGAGTTTGGAATATATGAAGAGATCTCGAAAAAATTGTGCTTCCACAAACATGGACAGCATTAATGTTTACTATCTGCAGAAGAGCTCAAGATAAAGTTAATTATGGTGGTGAGATGCCTAAAACATTTAACCTTGCAAGAGGAACTAGTCAAGGCTGTCCATTTTCACCATTACCCTTTGTTTTATATTTAAAGCCATTAACCAGGGACATACGGCAGTCAAACATAACTGGATATATATGGAGAAATAGTAATAATAATAATAACACTTTTTGCAGATGGTATAATATTATGTTACCAATCCTAAACATTATATAAAAATTATATTTGATAAATTGAAATATTTTACTACTATACAAAGATATAAAGTAAATGAAAAAAAAAAGAATATAGTAATGAACTATGCCCCAACGGGTCCATGTCAGATGGACAAAAGCTCAGTTAACCGACGACCACATCAATGAGATGAGTTCGTCGACAGAACGAATTCCCGACAATGGTGAGTAGTGCAGACTGGGATTTAGTCCCAGTCCCTCACTGTAGTGCGATCTCTGAGTTGGTATATTTATGTAGGGGGGGGTGTGCAAGGGGGCTTACCCCCTTCTATACATGTTTTAATGTGGTTTTCGAGTGTATTATGGAAACGGGAATGTATTCCATTCCGAAATACATTGACTTACCGTTGTCGGGGATTCGTCCTGTCAGCGATGTCATCTCGTTGATGTGGTTGTCGGTTAACTGAGCTTTCATTCATTTGACATGGACCCGCCCCAACACATGATTTAGTACAGAATTCCCCCTTTCTGTGGGGCATGACAGGATGAGTTATTTAGGAATTTGGATGAAATGGGATGTTGAGCAAGCAGCTAAGGAAATTGGGAAGAAATTACTCAAAGAATTACATGTAAGATAAGACTACCAAAGCTGTTATTTATGGACATTGATAATAAAATACAAGTGATTAAGGTGTTTTGGTCTCTCTAGTTATTTATTTAGGTCAGGTTTATATGCATCAATGAAGGGATCAGATGTGGAGCAATATGAAAAAAAGGAAATTAAGGAGTTTTTTGAGATAGCAAAAGGAAAAGAATACATTGGGGAAATGAATACAGACAAAGAAATAGAGTGGTTTGGGAACTTCCAGATTTGGAGGCATGCTGTAAGGCTACACACCTCAGATTAATATATTTGATTCAGATTACAGAATATATACCCAGATGGAAACATTTGATAGGAATATTGCCAATGAGATAATGACAGGATTACACATGGGCATTTGGACAGGTCTAAGAAATGAATATAAAGAACATTGGAAAAATAGAATAATACCAATAGGCTATTATATATAATAATAAAAACATAGAAGAGAATGTCATGAACATTTGGAAACAAAAGAACAGATAACTGGGATTCTAGGAGTAGATGATAAAAGAAGATGAGGTAAAAAAATGAGATGAAGCTAGATAAATGTTTAGTTTATTGAACTTAGATCAACTTAAATATAGAGATCAAATATTAGAATTCAAAGAAGCTATGTGGAGGTTAAATAGTAATTTTGTTAAACCACCAACAGCAGACTTTATAAAAGTGCAGAAACTGCAAAAAAATAATAATTAGAGCACATAAAGCAATATTAGATTTGAGAAGACAATACACTATAAAGAAAAAAATAACATGGAGTGAATGATTTATTTTTATTTTATTAATTTAACATTTGTTTACCAGGAAAGTCCGACTTGGAACTAAGTCAATTTTCAGCGGAGTCCTGGGGAGAAATGCTCCAGATGCATGTCTTTTCTGGCTTGTTAAACTTGATTTCTGTATTAGTAGCTGTATTTAGAGCACAACCAAAAGCTGTTTGCTGAATTTCCTGTTTGCACTTAATTTTAAATCGTTTTTTTCTTAAAACTTGCATATTTTCTGTCCTTGACCTAGCACTCTTGTGTGGGGTCATTTACTGCACTGTTATAACTTGATATTACTTGTGAACCTCTGCTATCTCTGTAAAAAACAAAAAAAAAAAATCTTGCTTTTTCCCACTTTTCTGAGAGTTAAAAAAGTGCAGTTACAGGCTTGCTGTTCCTGAACTGTTTGAAAGTTTCTGTGAGGCCATTTTTGCTTGGGCTGAAGGAGGGTCTCTGTTGATCAGTGGCAGTGACTAACATTGAGCAGCTTCCCTGCCCCCGTAGAGGTGGTTACTGAATTGAAACTGTAGTTTTATTGTCCCTTTTGGGTCTATTCCTGCTTCTTTCCAGCCCTGCTATCAAGCACGCTTAACGTGCTTTAGCGTGATTTAGCAGAGTTGCCATTAGAGCAGCATCGGGCAGCCGTTAAACAAGGTTAAACTCTTTCTGGCTCGAGAAAGTCTGTTCTTCAATTTTTCCCTTAGAACTGCTCTGTTAGGAACCTAAACAGTTTACACCTACACTAAAAAGTGCAGCACTTGTTCCAAATAGCTTTTCTTCTCAAAAGCTCAGCACTTGTCTTATAAGCATATCCCTTGTCTTATAAGCATTCTCTTTGCAGGTCAAGCACTCCTATATTATACAAATCTCTCACTAGCAAAACCCCAGGAGTGCCCACTTCCCTGCTAAGCCCACTACTTTTCTGTTTCATACCAACTCATAATTCTTTCTAGCATGTCAAGGGTCAGATGCTGGCGTCCTCTCCTGCCCAGTTGGTGAATCTGGGAATTCTGAGACAATGTTACAATTGCCTCATGTACACTGACAACCCTCTCCTCCTCCCACGTAACACTAACACTTGTGAGAGATGCAGCTATTTAGCCAGACTGGAGGCTGAGCTCTCTCAACTCAGGACTGGCAAGACCAGGCAGGAGGAGAAGGCAACTACACACACCACAATACCAGTCTCACATAACTCAACCACACCACTGAATCAAACACATAAACACACTAAGACATACTCGGAGGCTCTGAGTAAAAATTTACATAAACAGCAGAGGCCTCCAAAGCAGACACCCAAGCAACTGCAAACTCAATACACCACACAAACAACACATAAACAACAAAATCAGTGTGCAAAGCAGTCACTGCCCTTAAGGCCAAATACAACACCAAACATACTTGTCATATTTGACTCCATAGTCAGACACACTGACGTCCCGCTCACCAGACTGAGTAAGGAGAAGGTCACAGTAAGCTGCCTGTCGGGCGCTAGAATCCGCCACATAACGCAAGCACTCAGGTCTCAAAACAGCAGGTACAAGTACGACTCAGTCATTGTCCACGCTGGTGTCAACGACCTGAGACGTACCTCCTTGGACTACATGAAAAGAGACATTGAGGAGCTCTCTGATTATGTAGCCCAGGCAGGTATGACCCTGACCTTGAGCAGTATCCTGCCTTCACCTAGAATGATGCCACAATACAGTGATAAGATGATCAGCTTTAATAATTGGCTTAAATTCTGGTGTCATTCAAAGGGGATCCAATGTCTGTCTGCCTGGGATGACATGCTGGACAAGCCACGCTGCTTCGCAAGGGATGGCTTGCACCTGTCACCCCTAGGCTTCCGGATATTGGCAAAGGCTCTTGCCACCCCCATAGTGCCTTTTTAGGCAAGGCTCAAATTCTAAACCTACCACCCTAGAACACAAAAAGTAAAAAAACTAAGGGTAATGCTGCTCAATGCCAGAAGTCTCAATCTCAAGATGCATGCACTCGAGGCCCTTCTCAGTATGGAGAACATCGATGTCTGTGCTGTGACAGAAACCTGGTTCAAGGCTCCTGAGAGCACCCCAGCACTATCAGGTTTCACCTCATATCATGCCCGCCCCAAAATCCGGACAACACCAAGAAAGGAGGGTGTCCATATTCATAAAGGACACCCACACCTCAAGGTTGGTGGCAACGCACGATGCATCGGAGACCATCCAGGTGCAATTAACCATAGGCAAGACTGCTCTGCAATGTTACAGGCCACCCTCTCAAACTCAGGAACCTCACATGGCCTTCCTGAAAACATTGGAGGGGATAAATGTATCTCCAAACACCATCATACTAGGTGACTTCAACTACCCTAATATAGACTGGGAACACTACTCAAGCCCAAACACTCTAGCCCAAAGGTTCCTGGAGTTCATAAACTCAAATGCCATGGAACAACTAGTCAGCATCCCCACAAGAGGAGAAAACATACTTGATCTCATCATCACGAACATGGGATCACAATGTTCAACACCGGAAGTATACCCTCACTGGTGAGATCAGATCATAAACTAATCTCGCTGGAGGTCCTCATCCTGCCCCCACCTGAAATAAAAAGACCACAGTGAAAAACTTCTCAAAAGCTGACTTCACACTTCTAAAAACTAGTGTGGTCTCCTTTAAGGCCCCTGAGCCAGTGGTAAACATTACTCAAACCGCTGAATCACTTACAAATGCCTTCTACCAGCACCTACAGGACTGCATGGATCAGGCAATCCCAAACAAAACTAAGACTCTTTGTACCAAAGGCAAGCATCCAGTCTGGTGGACCCCAGCCATAAACAAGCTCTACAACAAAAGGAGGAAGCTACTACAACATAGAGCAAAATCCTGGAAAGGTAAGACACCTTTGATCATTATAAGTAAAAAACTAAGAGCTCTCATAAAATCATCCAAGGCAAATTTTGAGAGAAAAATCGCCAAGGACTCAAAAGACAATCATAAGGCCTTCTTTAGCTATGTTAGAAACCTAGGAGGAAACTCCCAGATATGCTCAGAATTAGTTCAAAATGATGTGAAGATTACTGAACCTACACACATTGCCAACATACTGGCTGACAGGTTCAGTGCAAACTTCTCCCAAAGGAGAGATATCTATACCAGAGGATTGTAGCCCCAAACATCTCCAACGCCCAGGTGAGAACTGCTCTCTCCAAAGCAAAAACACAGCATCCATGGGACCGATGGTGTCCCGCTGTGTGCTCCACGAACTCAATGAGGAATTAAACCCGCAGTTAGGACAGCTGTTTAATCTTAGCCTCACCTCAGGATCATTACCCAAGGAGTGGCGACGCTTACTGTGGTCCCACTTCACAAGGGCGGTGCCTCCACCGACACTGGAAATTACTGTCCCATTAGCTTGACAAGCCTTATCTGCAAAGCCATGGAGAGGATCATAATGGAACTCATAAATAAAGACATAGGGAACTTGCAGACTTTGGATCCAACCCAGTTTGGCTTTGTCAAAGGCAGATCATGCCTTTTAAACTTGGTTGACTTTTTCGAGACAGTCACCAAGGCCATTGATGAGGAAAGGCAGTCCATACAGCCTACCTTGACCTGGCAAAGGCCTGACACAATACCCCACTCAGGTATCATCGAAAACTCATCAGCTTGAATGTAAACCCATACATCACAAGATGGGTTGCAAACTGGCTAAGTGACAGAACCCACAGGGTCAGAGTTGCTGGAGCCATGTCAGACTCAAAGCCTGTCACAAGTGGTGTCCCACAGGGCTCAGTCCTGGGTCCACTCTTGTTCGGCATCTACTTTTCTGAAGTACAAGCAAACGCAGGAGGGTTATGGCTGACAAAGTTTGCAGATGACTGCAAACTGGCCATAGTCGAAAACACATCTGACACAGATATCCTTCAGAAGGGCCTCACAGAAACGGATAACTGGTGCCAGAGCCATGGCCTAAAGTTAAATGCCAAGAAATGCATAGTCATACCCTTCGGGAAAAACAAGGTTACCCCTAGCTACCATATAGGTGGCAATCCACTGAGCACAGAAGAAGTCATTAGGGATCTGGGGACCCAGGTTGACAGTAGCCTTCGCTTGACACTCATGTTGCTAAAGTAGTTAGGAAAACCTTCTACATTGCCCACCTGATCATGAAGGGATTCACATCTAGATCAAGGGAGGTCATCGTCCCCTGTACTCATCACTCATTAGACCTATGATTGAGTACAATGCCCCATTCGAATGTATCTGACGACACCTGCAGCAGCTGGAAAGGCCCCAAAAGTTCCTCACCAAAAGGATAAAGGGTCTCAAAATATGTCTTATGCTGCCCGACTGAAAGAACTCCAGCTCTATTCAGTCTCATACCGCTTGCTCAGAGGTGACCTGTGCCTGACATATAAGGCCATGTCAAACCCTGATTTGATGAATATGCTTCACCTCAAAAATCTAGATCCCTCAGAACCACAAGGGCGGAGACTTAAAACTTGACACGGTTATTACTACAATGTGCTGGATGGACAGATTCATCACCCTGAGACTCCTATGCTGTGGAACAAAATCCCGGTACATGTGAGGCAGAGCACCTCGCTGGCCTTGTTCAAGAGGAATCTTGACCAATGGATGGGAGATCGCAGATATACCCCAGGGATTACTTCAGTGTCACTGCTTGACAGAGGCACAGCAAAATAATAGGCATAGTTTTATTCAAACTAAAGGGGTGGCGAAAGCCAAATAACTATGGGCTAGGCTTATAAATGCCCTTGGGCAGATAGCCTAGTATGAACCTATGAACCTATGAACCTATAAGATATTACAGATGATCATTGTATGGAAATATATGTTACCGTAGAGATGCAACTAAATTGAGAAAACTTAGATATTTTTTGCATTGAAATATCTGCACAAATATTTATATAACCCTATAAGACTTGAAAGAATGTTCCCACAGACAAGCGGCATATGTTGGAAATGTGATGGTTCAAAAAGCGATTCTTGGGAACATATATTTTGGGAATGTACAGAGTTGCTTCAGCACAAAAATGACTTGCATAATATGCTAAGTCTTTCACTTGGAGACTAATATATAGAGATGTTTTTGTTGAGTTGGTGTAAAATAATATACTAAAGAGTTACTATCTTTACTGTTGATAGTAGCTAAGAAAGCTGTAAAAAGAAAAATACAACTGAAGATAGATTACCAGTAAGAGAAGTGAAAAGGAAGATTAAAAGAATTAAAAATATGGAACTGAGAACTACTGCAAATCAGAAACAGATCCCCATACTAAAAATGGGCTACATGGGATGCTTAATTGCAATCTGAGCTTGAACAGGATGTTGACCTGAAACAAAGTAGTTGTGATCTATATCTTTTTAACAAACATGACTCTAGTACAAGATGATAAGTCACTGGTCCAGTTGTTAAGATTTGTAATATAGTGAAAATAAAACATTATGGTCATTAATTAAAATATCAGATTAGGTTGTAAATAGTTCATTTGTGTATTAATATGATGTAACAATACAAACAAAAATGATTGACTTTAACAAGTGCCTTAACTTTTGGTGACAGTCCAAAGGGATCCAATATTTGTCAGTCTGGGAGGACATGATCGACAGGTCATGCTGTTTTGCTAGATATGGTCTGCACTTGTCTCCTCAATGCTTTTGGATACTAGCAAAGGCTTTAGTCACCCCTGTAGTGCCTTTTTAGGCAGTGTCAAAGTAGCCAACCTCCCAACGTAGCAAAATCTTCACTTGATAAGCTCAAGGTACTGCTACTCAGTGCTAGGAGTCTAAACAAAAAACTGCACTCCCTAGAAGCATGCCTCAACTTGAAAAATGCTGATGTTCATACAGTCACTGAGACATGGTTCAAAGCCACAGAAAGCATCATGGCCTTGCAAGGCTACAATGCCTTCCATACATTCAGACCAACAACAGAGAAAGAAAGAGCCAAAGTAGAAGGTGTATCCATCTTCAGAAAGAATACATACAAGACTGATCAAACAGTATAACTCTCTTGAGCTACTCCATGTCCAACTAAGCATAGGCAAAATCTCCTACCATATCATCACTAGCTATAGGTACCCCACCATGAACCACGAAAAACATACTGTATAGCTGAACATTCTGGAGACGCTCAGCATACAGCTCAGTGCCTTACTCACAGGTGATTTTAACTAGCCTACCATTGACTAAGGAACATAAATGGCCATTAACATGCAGGCTCAGGGGTTCTTAGACTTTGTCAGTGCAAATACTCTGGAACAGCTGGTTGGTATTCCCACTAGGATCTCAAATATAGGTTCATAGGAGGTTACTAGGCTAGCGTCCCTAGACCCTTTACAAGCCTAGCCATGTTAATCCCAAGTATCCCCATTTGTTCTTTTTTGGGTAGTTCACAAAACAAATTTAGGAACAGAATGGGTCTGTGATCAACACGACTAACCCTGTCCAAGGGGCAAATTTATGGTCTCCCATATAGTTATCTAGGTTGTGTCTGAATAGAGTCAGTGCGAAGCTCTGTTTTACATGAATATGGAGTCTATTCCAGAGAAGCTGCAGTCTCTGAGACATATGTGTCTCTCCAGCATGATCTGTTAATGTCACAAGCTAGGTTGAGATCTCTAGAAAGAGTGATTCTTGAGCCATTTGACTTGGGGATGTGCAGCATTTCCATTAGGGCAGGGTTGAAGATTGCCCTATAGGCCAGGCACAAGTCACCTCTCAGCAGTATATGATACAGAGTAAAGTGACAGGGCTTTCAGCCTGTCCATGTAGGTCATGGTTTGGAGTTCCTGTATTTTCTTAGTGAGAAACACCTGAGGTCTCTCCAGCTACAGCAGGTATTTTGTGAGGTACATGCAAAATATCCTATACATAGTACTGACTAACATGAGGAAGCATTGCAGCCCCCCCCTGTGTAATGCCCTCTTTGGTAACATAGGACCACAATATGGTCTCTTTTGAAATAAATATAAGGATAGATACAGCATCAAGCTCAAAAATTATAAATACTTTCTCCAAGACAAATTATCTCCTACTAAGAAATGACTTAAGACATTTTGAAACTCCCCCAAACCCAGAAAACACATAATCCTATGCAGAGGTGTACACCAATGCCTTGTATAGCCACTTAAGCAGTTGTATAGAATTGGCACTACCATATCAGATTAAACCCAGGTCTTGACAGAAAAACAAGCCACCCTGGTGGATCCCTGGAATAGACAGGCTATACAACAAAAGAAAAAACAAACAAATGTTCAGAAATAAGTGGGAACAGGCTCAGCAGAAGAAGAAATCCCTCACTAGTCTAAACAAACAAATTAGAGCTCTAGTTAAGTCCTCATAAGCAAACTATGAAGCAAATATAGCCTCCCTACCCAAGGAAAATCACAAATCATTTTAACTATGTCAGAAATCTTAAGGGGAATGCCAGTGGGCTGGTTGTGGATGGCACCACCCATACTTAACCAGAAGAAATAGACAACCTGCTTGCTGACAGATGTGGATCAAACTTCACCCCCCTGTCCCCACAGGCCATCCCACAAAGTATACCTATCACCATTCCTCAGCCTGACCAGCATCAATAGGCCCTAACAACATCCCAGGTTGCCTCTTAAAGAACTTAAAACATGACTTAGCAGATCCACTTGAATTCCTATTTAACCACAGCCTCCAGACAGGCTATGTTCCAGTAGAATGGAGTACAGCAACAGTCATCCCTCTGCACATGGGGGGACCATCACCCGACACACAAAATTATAGACCCATAAGCCTGACTAGCCTTATCTGTAAGGGCATGGAAAGAATCATTATGGACCTTATCAACAAGGAGGTTGGTAATCTCTAGACTATGGAACCAACCCAGTTTGGATTCGTTAAGGGTAGTGCATGTCTGTTAAATTGGTGTGACTTCTTTGAGAAGGTCACCAAGGTCATAGATGAGGAAAAGACTGTGCATGCCACTTACCTTGACCTGGTGAAGGCATTTGACAACATTTCCCACTCAGGCATTATAGACAAACTCCCTCAACTAGGCATAACCTCCTACATCACCAGGTGGGTAGCCAAATGGCTCACTGACAAAACATATACTGTCAAAAGTGGGTGAATTCACCTCTAGGAAGAGGCTAGTCACCAGTGGTATACTACAGGGTTCTGTACTAGGCCCTGTCCTGTTTGGTATTTATTTCTCATAAGTCAAGGCAAACATAAATGGCCTTTGACTGACCTAGTTCATGGATGACTATAAACTGGGGATGATTATTGAATCCCTGAATGATACTGATATACTGCATAAAGGCATAACACAGACATATGATTGCTGCCAGAACTATGGATTGAAACTAAATAAAAAAAAATAATGCATAGTTATTCCATTTGGGAAAGCATATACCCCAGCTAATTACAATATAGATAGCACCCCCTAAGAGTAGACCCAGTAGTACATGATCTGGGCATTAGGTTGATAGTAATCTGGACTATGATCACCATGTGTCCACAATGATGAGAAAGTCCTTCTACATGGCACACCTCATAAGTAAGGGCATGCGACCCAGATCAAATGAGCTTATAATTCAATTGTACTTGCCAACATCAGATCAGTAATTGAGTACAAAGCAACCTTTTACATGTACCTCACCAATGATCTGCAACAGCTGGAGTGAACCCAGAGGTTTCTCACCAGGAAGATACAGAGTATAAAAACAAGTCCTATATAGAAAGATTGAAAGCCCTATTACTCTATTCTGTCTCATACAGACTACTGAGGGGCAATCTGTGTCTGGCCTACAGGGCAGTCTCCAATCCAGCCCTGATGTAAATGTTACATATTTGTAAATGAAACTGCACGAAGGTCATCATTCCAGGCATCTTAACCTAAACTCTGACATAAATAAATTATGTTGGAGATACAGATACATCTCTGAGAGTCTACCCTTTCTCTGGAACAGGCTCTCCATTCATGTGAAGCAAAACTCTTCCCTAACACTCTTCAAGCGCAACCTAGAGCAATGGATGGATAATTGTAAATTTACTCTTGGGTGGTGTCCATCTCCCTGATGGACAGAGACAGCCATAATTAGATACCATAGCATAGGTCCATACCTCTGTAAACTTTGTTCACCTAGATATTGAAAATTGGAAAACTCAGGTTAAATATGGCTAGGCTTGTAAGGGCTCTTGGCAAATTAGCCTAGTAATCTCCTATGAATCTCCTATGAACCTATGAGCAATGTTAAATTAAACATGAAATTAAGACTGGATAGAATAGCTGATGGTGATCTTTCAGCCCATTACTACTACAAATCTGCCATTATTGATTTTTTTCTATCACTATTGGAGCATCTCTAGCAATCAGTATTATTACCCCCCTTTTCCATTGTTTCTTACATTCTGCTGAATATTCATCCTGAAATCATTTCTTTATCAAATTCACATGCTTATTTCTATTGAAATTCGTCTCCTGCAACATTACTATTTGCACCCCACATTTCTTAATATAATTAAATATTCTTTGCTTTTGTCTGAGGTCGTGTACATTCCATGATAATATGGAAAGGGTAGTCATTATAATGGAAAGTTGTTACGCCCATCTATTATATATGACAGTTCTGTTGAATGTGCATTTCCAACTTTTAGCTTACATGCACACACTGTTTGGCAGGCTGATCTCTTATGCAGTTGCTTCTTTTCATTTCCATTTGAAACTATGACACATTATTTAAGACGTTGTACTTCAATGAAAACACTCCAAGAACCCCCATCCTCTTTTAACTTACAATAAACATAAAGAACTATGTACATATTTAAAAATAATGTTTACCCCAAAATTGACAACTGTGCCCACACACTGATTGTTCCCTGTGCTTTTCTTATCTCTATTCCCCTCCTGGATGTGAAAAACAGTTTGCATGCTTTCATTAAATTAAATGCATTAACATATTAAGTCTGGTGCAAGGCAACTACCTCCCACAGTTTCAAACTTTATTTTTCATTGAACTGCTTAACAATGTACCTTTAAATTCTAATTACACTGTGCTTCATAAAATTAATCTCAGCAAAAAATGTTCAGTGGTCTCTTAATTAGTTGCTTACACCTCGAGAACGCCCATCTCCAAGTAGGAACACTTGATATTAAGAGACAAAGTAGCTAGTTACTTTGCAGATGCATGAAGGAATCTGTAAATTGCACTCAGGACACTCAGTTCAAATTTCTTATTGCTTACACCTGTAGACTTACCCAGTCTAACAATTAGGCAATCTCTCTACTCATGTACCATTGCTAAAACTTGGAATTCCCTACCCAGCTCTATCAGAACTACTTCCAGTCACATATCCTTCAAAAAGTCTGTGAAACAGCATTTCTTAGCCCTATGGCAATGTACATGTGGCTACGACTACAGAGCATCGTCCCCCACCTGATCTCACAAACTTTTTTCTCCAGCTCCCCTCTGTTGAGTTAGTTGCATAACTCTTGCTGGCTTCACTCTACAGTATCCAAAGCAGATGATATATTGTACTTTGTATATTTTGTATATAATGTATACTGCCTTTGTTATTTTAGTTAGAAAGTTATGATAAGATAGTATGTCTGTTTTTTAAGTTATCTCTCTATGTATGTAGAAGATGCGATTGTATTTAAATTTCTTATGTATGTAGAGCTTTTTTCCTTGGGCCTTCACTGAAAATTGGCACCTTTTTGGCCCAGTGGACCATCCTGGTAATCAAATGCAAATAAATAATAAATAAAATAAATAAGTATTTTCTAATGAAAAAAACGAATGACTTTGTATATGCAAGAAAAGTACAACTTCCTTGTCTTTTATTATTTGTCTTATAGATCAAAGTTGTTTACTTAAAATGTTATCTATAGCTTAAATCAAGGACCTTAATCTAGACACCCACCCATGTAAAACCGGGTAGATTATTATAATTCTACCTATAATGTGGCCAATATATTTTTACACCAGTACCCCAGCAGTCCAAGTCCACATTATTTATTAACTTGCTTCTTTTCAGCCTTTTCAACTTGTTATAGTGTAAAGTCTGGGTATAGTACAACTAAGAAAAAGTGACTTCCTGCTTTAATATCTTTAGCATATATATAGCAGTCATAATAAGTCTCCCCAACATCACATTTAAAACACATTGACTATACCCTATACAAAACTGCTTTACAATATAACATGCAATTTATATAATGAATTCTTATATAAATAATAACAAAGCTGTTTTACTTACAGTTGCTTCTTCATTCCCTTCAGTTTCCTTCTAAACATTAATGACATAAAGTGGGTTATAAGCTTGTTTATCTATCAGTTTAGCACAGTCAAGAAAATACTGCCTTTCTCAGCGACTTTTTCCTTACAAAACCACATTTTATATGTCTATGCCTATATGTAATGGAACTGATGCTTTACAGTCTCCCATTAATTCACTAGTTTCACAATATTACTGATGTTCCTGATCATCTCCATCTCCCAACACCAGTCTCTGGTTCAAATCAAGTATGCTTGATTCTTCTAGTCACCTCCTATGTTTTTTTTGTCACTCGTGCATTTTTCTTTGGAACATTGGAAAATATTTCAATGGCAAAATCTCTCTAAGCCTTATTATTGTCAGAAGAATGAGAAACACAATCGTCTTCTGCTAGTTGGCTAAACTTTTTTTTATTTCTACCTTAGCCTGTCTGCATTCAAAAAATGTCTCTGATCCTCCAGGAAAAATATTGTGATGATAGCTGGAAACAACTGCTTGAATCTTGTTCCTGCTTTCAACATTCCCTGATTGTTGGGATACACTTACTTCTCTTCAGCCTGGTGTAAATTTAAAAACATAATTTTCCATAAACACTTTGCTGTCTTCCATTTTTTTAAAAAAAGAACTCCTTTACTGAATTATAACGTATGACATGAGCAAGCTTACATTTACATAAAAGTAATCAAACCGTATTAGCAAGTTCACATTTACAAATATACATCACATATATTGTTCTACACAATATAATCAAACCAGCATTACATAAATTCTACAATTCCTGCCCTTCTCTTAATCCTCCTTTATCCTCCAAAGCATTTTCCTGCATGTATTGCTCCCACAATTTCCATTTTATCTATGTAATTTACTCCTTCCATTTTCTAATGATCTTACATCATGTTCTTTTATCTCTGTTACAATATTCACTGTTTCAAGTATAGTTGTCTTAAACTCTAATTTCCATTTCCTACTCATTGTTTTTTTGGCAGCCACAAGAATTAAACTTAACAAGGCCTTATTATGTCTAGGCAATTCAGATCCTGTATCCCATCTCAAAAATAGTTTCCTTAGTTACACTCATTTGCTCACCCAGTATTCCTGACAGAGTACTCTATAGGGACATTTTAAAGTCTGCCATCTCATTACACTCCAAGAACATTTGCTTCCAGGTATCTCTTTCTTCCCCATTACAACTTCAACATTTGCCATCTATCTTAGGAAAAATTATTTGGAGTCTGCTTGGGTTATAAAAGTACCTATGCAAATGCTTCCAGGAAAAACCCTAGATCTTCCAGATTTTGTTGCATATTTGGGAGCCATACATAGGTTCATAGGTTCATAGATTAGTACTAGGCTAACTGCCCTTGCAAGCCATTTTAAGCCTAGCCAAATATCTCTTGTGAGACTCAAACCCTGCACCTTGTGTTTGTAAGGCAACAGCTTAACCATTAGGCCACCCTCCCAACCTATGTCCTCTCCTTGTTTCTTTATGAATTGCTTATCTAATTTCTCTTTCTAATCTTTTCTAACCTCCTCTGATCTACTTGTATAGTTATCATGCAACATTTTAAATGACATGCCTTACTAATTATCTGCATTTTAACAGCAGCTTCTGTTCTATATTCAATTAAAATGCAACCAGTGCAGGTCTTTTATTTAGGACTCCCCTATCTCTTTCTCTTTGCCTATACCCTGGTATCAATCCCTGATAGGGAAGGCAGTCTCTAGCCTGCAGTTCAAATGTCTTCTTGACCTATTCTCATTCTATGAAATTTCCCTCTCTAATTATTTATTTTCAGTATCTTGTTTCCTTTGCCAACTTCCTCCAGTAAAGTTCAGCCCCTCTTGCCTATTCTCCATACCCCTAATTACAGTCATTCCTATTGGCAGAGTTACCTTTCTCCATATAATATTCTGTATGATTGCTGTTATACTACTTAAGATCTGCTTCCAAAATCCCACTCTTTCCTTATTTTTGAATTACCCCTCACTTCATCATCATCCCTTTCCACTTTGAATTGTAGCTTTCTGCTTGTCTTATGTATAAGAACCTTAACTGTGTAGTTCTAAACTCTCTCTTCAAATCAGGTAATCCTAAACCTCATTGTTCTATTGGAAAGATCACTTGACTCTTGCCCTCTTCCCCACCCAAATAAAATCCTTTATATCCACAGCTTCTCCTGTGGTTGATAAAAATATGCCTGACGTATATAAAATTAAAGGGACTAAAATCATCTTTTCTGTTTATATCCTGCTATCCATGTCCATATGCAAGAGGTTCCCATTTCTCAATGTTTGTATGATCTTTTGTTTAGTGTCTTCCCACATACCTTAGCTGTCATAACAGAATCACTTTTTTATCATGTTCCCATAAACATAGGCATTGCTGTACCAATTCATATATGGGTACACAGTTTACAGCTATAGCTTTTGTTTTATTTTCATTAATTTTATATCCTGAAAAAACACAGAACTGTCTCAGAATGTTCCACAACACTGAGATGTCCTTTTCTGGTTCTGTCAGATACAGAATAATATCTTCTGCAAATAAAGCCAACTTTTCTAGAATACCATACAAATTATACCCTTGAAGTTCTGTGTATTTTTTTTCTTTGCTAATGGTTCTAACTATAATGCAAACAACAATGGAGAAAGGGGACACCCCTGCCTGGCTCCTCTGTTCAGACACAACTTATCAGAGAGGAACCGTCCCACTTTTATTTTTGTCTCCGATCTCTCATATATCCTCCTAACTAATGTTATTATTGTAATAGGACATGCAAATGCTGCCATTGCCCTACTCATAAAATGTCTTCCATACCAAATATTTTCATACATTTCTTCAGAAAACTGCAATCTTTTTGTTATCTTTTCCTCTCTAGGCCCTCAGATACATCCTCATTGTTGCAAACCAAATTCCAGTCCTCACAGATATGTAATATTCCCTGCTGAAATCTGATTATTTCTCAAAACAAATTTAAAGTTCCATAATAGCAGTTTTAGATGTAGTATATATACATGCCAGCATAATCCTCATCCCTTGCAAGCAGCCCCTTACTACCACAAATCTGCCATTATTATCTTGTTTTGTCTTTTATCATTACTGGAACTCCTCTAGCAATTAATATTAAGTATTCTTCTTTTTCTTTGTCCTTGTGGCAGTTCCCTGGGCTAGATGACTTCCCAAAAGATGCAATAATACATTTTTTTACATCTAGTTTCAGACTCTGATTTTGACACCAGTTATGATTCAGTGTTTCATTTATTTTAAACACATCTGAGTGTATTTGATTTATTTTTCCTTTAAATTACCAGAAGTCATCTCCTGTACCAAAGATGAAAGCTGAATTACTTTTCGCTGAACATTTGCAAGATTCTTCCCAGCTAGTTTTCCCATCTCCTTGTCTGGTTGATTTTCTTTTACTTTCTGCAATGTTTTTCTTGTTTGCTTGTATCTAGCCCATATAATTACAACAGTAGTTGAATTCTATCCATTTAGATTTCACTAGGTTTTGTTTTCCACAATTGCAGTTTTCACACTGGGGGAGCTCTAATCAACCTGCAGATCAGTGGGCAGCCATCTTGAAAGTACATTGCTTGTTCCTTTATCTTAAAGTCCACCAATATTTCAACAGTAATAATTTGTCATCCTCTTACCCATCTGTCAAACTAAGTAATTTGTGCCTTACTCCTACATTTCTCTAGCTTTTCTAGGCTTAACACAGACAATTCTTAACTGTTTTATAACCAAAACAGTAAGCACTACTCACTTTGTTTAATGAATGTCCCACCTCAATTGTGAACAAAGGGGTTAAATTATCACTTACAGCCCCTGGTCTATTTGTTGGTGATTGCAAACATGTTCACATTTCCATAAAAAATTAAGTTATCTCCTATGTATACTGAGGAAACAATTCAGTAGTGAACTTGGCATCCAGGACTCTGTTTTGTAACCCTGTGGTCATGCAACTGTTCTCCATTTGCATGGGTGCCATGAATTTAGACACCTCTGTTTTAAGAGCCCAAAGTTAGCTTTGGAGAAGTATTTCATGGTGGTTACCTTTGAGGTGGCGGGGGGGGGGGGGGGCTGGATTTCCAAGGTGATTAGTTTGTGGTCAGATCTAACCAGGGAGGAGTTTACTGGTGTAGAGCAATGGTCACCAGTTTAAGGATGTTGCTACCTCTGGTGGGATTAAGAATGAGCTGGTCCAGGGCACTGGAATTAATGAATTCCAGGAAACGTTGGGCAAGAGTATTAGCACATGAGCAGTTTTCCCAGTGTATGTAGGGGTAGTTGAAGTTACCCAGTATAAGAGTGTTAGGTTGGACCCCAATATTCTCCAGGCCACTTAGGAACGTGGAGTGTGAGTCTTGGGACATGGTTGAGGATCTATAGCAGGCTATGACTTGAATCGCTGTCTTACCCAATGTTAGCTGCACCTGAAGTATCTAAGATGCGTTATGTTGAGCCACCAGTCTAGAGGTGTGTGCATCCTTTATGAATATGGAAACACCACCACCTTTGAAGCTTCAGTCCATGTTCTGGGGCAGAAAGGTGTGGAATGAGATATAGCCTGGAAGTGCAAGGGTGCTTTCTGCTGCCTTGAACCAGGGCTCTGTTACAGTACAAATGTCGATGTTCTCCATTTTAAGGAGTGCTTTGAGTGAGTGCATTTTGAGATTTAGACTTCTAGCATTGAGCAGCATGACCCTCAGATTACATATGTTTGTAGCTGTTACGGTGGTAATTTGGTTTTTGGAACACCAACTAAAAAGGCACTGTAGAGGTGGCAAGAGCCTTGGCCAATGACAGATGCAGGCCATCTCTGGGAAAGCATCGAGATCTGTCAACCATGTCATCCCAGGCAGGCAGATACTGAATCCCCTTGGAATGACACCAGAAACTTAGCCAATTGTTGAAATTAATCATTTTCTTCTTGTACTGTGGTATTCTGGGTGATGGTTGGATGCTGCTCAGGGCGAGGGTCATACCCGCCTGGGCTACATAATCCTAGAGCTCCTCCATGTCTCTTCATGGGTACGTCACAGGTCATTCACACACACATGCAGAATGACAGAGTCATATTTGTACCTGCTGTTGAGGGACCTGAGTGCGTGCATTATATGGTGGATCCTGGCACCTGACAGGCAGCTGACTATTACTTTCTCCTTATTCAGCCTAGTGAGTGGGACATCAGTGTGTCTCACTATCGAGTCATCTATGACTAGTGTCTTGGGCATGCTGTTTTGCCTTAAGGACTTTGGTTGAGTGGCACACTGTTTAGGAGAGTTGTGTGTCTCGTGATTAGTGTTGTGTTGCAGTGGTCGAGTGCATTTCTGCCTTGGAGGTCTCTGCTGTTTGGGTAGATATTTATTGAGAGCCTCCATGAAGGTGGGTGTGTGGTTTGTATTTTTATGTGAAGGCACTGCTGGTGTGTGTTCTGGAGGGCTATGTGTTCCATGTGGTGTGGTGAAAGTGCTTACAAACAGTCCTGGATACAGCAACTCTGTATCTGGATTAGACTAGTTACAGGAAAAGCAGGAAAAGTGCAAACGCGGGCTTTTAAACCAAAAGGTTGAAAGAGATGAAAAACTGCCCAAATGGCCAATAAACTACCATTTCTGGGCCAGAAACCACTCCTCTTGTGATAGACGGGCTACGTAATGCTTACCACTCCTACTGATAAGCTAGAAGGCTTCCCCCAACACAGAAAGGCTTGTGTAATTACCCAGTAAACATGTGGTCACATGTTTTTGAAAAGGTATAATGAAACTCTTCAGTTAAAGAAATAAAACAATGCACTTTAAAATTACACTTTAGATCAAATACAGTGCTGTATACAGAAATATAAACTAAAAATGTTAGAATGAGATATATAATTAGAAAAAAGCTATCAGCTAGATGATTCTACTAGTACACTAACTGAAGATAAATGCAATCTATCTACTCCTGACTGTTAACATCATTTAGCAGTTGAAAAACCTCAAAGACAAAATTTGAAGGTGAGCTGTCTGTCTTCATCTGTAGTCCATGAAAGGTACCTTCACTACTTCCTATCTATAAAGTCTACTGAACACTCCTACCAAAAAAAACAAATACCAACTGATCTGCACTGCTGCACTGAACTTTTAGAAAAGAGTAACATCACTTGAAGAAACTCCAGAGGGATGTCCCGGAATAAAGTAACACTGCGAAATATTCAGTTAGCAGTCATCTTTCAAGCAACCCCCCCCTTTTGCTTTTGGTAAGGGAGTCCTGGCTATTTATTTCTTTTATAGTCAAAAATTTGAATTCAAATAGCATCATTCACATCAAAGCTGTTTGGCTAGCCAAAAAGTTCCAACCCAGTTAAGACAGTATAACTGTTGACAGGATGTAACAGTCTAAGAAGCTCTAAGGTCTGATAGTGTATGTCTGTATGTGTGTGTGTGTGTGTGTGTGTGTGTGTGTGTGTGTGTGTGTGTGTGTGTGTGTGTGTGTGTGTGTGTGTTAAACAATTTCACATACGAAGTTCTGGGACATTTGTATTGAAAAAGCTACAGGTTTGTACAGCTTTTCATAATAATTGTAACTAATTTTTTGAAACTTGTAGATTCCCTCTCCCCACACATATTGCCCTTTATAAGCAAGGTCATTGGTCACATAAGAATCCCAAAAGTCTGGCTGTTCATCCATGCTCCCTGATGTCAGGCGCCAGGAGTACAAAGCCCAAAATGAAAAAGGTCCCATAACCTGCAAATACACCTCAGAAGAATGGTGAAAAAAAAAAAAATACACAAAAAAAAAATAAGAGGGGACAGGGAGGAGGGGGAACTGCAAGAAGTGAACAGAACACACACATTTATTATAGGTGGTGTACTGCCATGTGTGTATCATGTTCATCATGTTTGTTTTCACTTCATGTTGTGACAAGCTGAAAGAAAGAGAGGTGGTCATAAAGGGGAAGGTGGCTAAAAGGCCAAGACTGAGACTGCAGCCTGCCCTGCCCTTAGAGTAGAGTAGAGGTAGAGATAGTAGTTAGTAAAAAGTAAAAACTGAACTCCTGCAGCTCCAAAAAAAAAAATAAAATGGAACTGCTCTGGTGGAATGAGTCCATTATACTCCTGGGATTTGCTTTCCATGGTGAGAATAACAAAATCTGATTCCATGAGCAATCCATTTAGAAATGGTCTGTTTTGAAATGGCTTTACCTTGGAAACTTGAAGCATAAGAAACAAACAATTGTTCTGATTTGCTGATGTAGATCCTTTCCCTTTATTTTGAAAGCCACTTTGGAAATCAGCGGATTAGTCCTCAAAGATACCCTGTCTTGATGAAAAATAATATAAGGTTCCACAGCCATAAGAGCTTGTACTCTGAAACTCTCCTGGCAGAGGTTAAGGCTAACAGGATAGCTGTCTTGTATCTTAATGGAAGAGAAAGAGACCCTTATGTAAAGAGATCTGTCAAAAGTAAAAAAAAAAAAAAGTAATATTAGGAAGAAGAGGAGAATCCTGAGCCTGCATCCAGGAACAAAAACTTTTCCATTTTCCTGCATAAGAATTTCTAGTGCTAGGGCGTCTGGCTTCTAAAATGACATCCATAACCTGCTTGGGCAGTAGAAGAAATCAAAGGTTTTAGAGTTGGATACCAAAACTGCCGAGGCTATTTTGGAGCCAGCAAGATTATCATCTTGGGCTTGTCATGTTTTATCTTCAAGTAAAAAAGAAGAGGAAAGAGGAAGAGAGCAAAGGCATATCCGAGGTTCCTCCAACTGAAATGACAGGGCCACTTCCCAGCATCCACCTCGTGTGGATCGAAAGGTTTCTGC
The DNA here is from genome assembly GCF_019279795.1 of Protopterus annectens. Classification (NCBI taxonomy): domain Eukaryota; kingdom Metazoa; phylum Chordata; order Ceratodontiformes; family Protopteridae; genus Protopterus; species Protopterus annectens. The sequence continues at coordinate 1,742,268,380 of NC_056725.1, read as the reverse complement.
TTAGACTGTCTGCCAGGTTTTTTTTT
>NC_056725.1:1742195854-1742263354 GCF_019279795.1 Protopterus annectens | reverse complement strand
AGGGATGAGTAAAGAGGCACGATGACCTCCCCTGATTTAGATGTGAATCCCTTCATGATTAGGTGGGCTATATAAAATGTTTTTCTAACCACTTTGGCCATGTGGGTGTCAAATGAGAGATTGCTATCAACTTGGGTCCCCAGGTCCCTAATGACTTCTTCTGTACTTAATGGATTACCACCTATGTAGTAATTTGTGGGCACTTTGTTTTTGCCAAAGGGGATGACTATATACTTTTTGGCGTTTAGCTTGAGGCCATGGCTCTGGCACCAGTTGTCTGTTTCTATGAGGCCCTTTTGGAGGATGCTTGTGTCAGCTGGAGAGTCGATTATGGCACCCAGTTTGCAGTCATCTGCGAACTTGGTCAGCCACAGTCCTTCCATGTTGGCCTGTACCTCCGAGAAATATATACTGAACAAGAGAGGTCCCAGGACTGAGCCTTGTGGGACGCCACTTGCAAGTGGTTTGGAGTCTGACATGGTTCCAGCAATTCTAACCATGTGGGTTCTGTCCTTGAGCCAGTTTGCAACCCATCTAGTGACATAGGGGTTTATATTTAAGCTGGTGAGCTTATCTATAATGCCTGAGTGAGGTATTGTATCGAAGGCTTTTGCGAGGTCCAGGTAGGCTGTGTGGACCACCTTCCCCTCGTCAATGGCCTTGGTGACTGTTTCAAAGAAATCGACCAGGTTTAAGAGGCAGGATCTGCCCTTAACAAAGCCGAACTGGGTAGGATCCAGTGTCTGTAGGTCCCCAATATCTTTATTTATGAGGTCCATGATGATCCTTTCCATAGCTTTGCAGACCAAGCTAGTCAGGCTTATGGGGCGATAGTTTCCAGGATCTGTTGAGGCACCACCTTTGTAGAGAGGGACCACTGTTGCTGTACGCCACTCTTTGGGTACATATCCTGTAGTAAGGCTGAGATTGAACAGTAGTTTTATGTTTGGGTTTAGCTCTTCTTGGAGTTCATGTAGGGCGCAGCACGGGATACCGTCTGGTCCCATTGATGCTGTGTTTTTTGCTTTGGAGAGGGTGGCTCTTACCTGAGCATCTGAGATGTCAGGGGGGCAGCACTCTGCTGGGATAGATATTTGCCCTTTTGGTGGGGGGGGGAGTTTGCGCTGAACCTGTCAGCTAGGATGTTGGCAATGTCTGTGGGTTCGTGTATTTTTGTCATTTTGGACTAATTCTGAGCATATCTGGGAATTCCCACCCAGGTTCCTAACATAACTAAAGAAAGCCTTGTGATTATGCTTAGTGTCCTGTGCAATTTTTCTCTCGAAGCTGGCCTTAGACGATTTTATGAGTGCCCATAGTTTTTTGCTAATACTGACTAGAGACCGCTTGCTTTTTGGGATTTTGCTCTATCATGTAGTAGCTTCCTCCTTCTATTGTATAGTTTGTTTATGGCTGTGGTCCACCAGACAGGACGTCTGCCTTTGGAGGATTGGGTCTTGGTTTTATTTGGGATTGCATGATCCATGCATTCCTGAAGGTGTTCATAGAATGCGTTTATAAAGGATTCTATGGTCTGGGCCGTATTTTCCACAGGCCTGGGGGCTTTGAAGGATTTCATCTCAGTTTTGAGGAGTGTGAAATTTGCTTTAGAGAAGTTTTTCACTGTGGTTTTCTGGGCAGGGGTGGGGTTGGGATGTGAATATCCAGTGAGATTAGTTTATGGTCTGATCTTACCAGTGAGGGATACACTTCTGGTCTGGAGCATAGAGTCCCCATGTTGGTGATGATCAGGTCCAGTATGTTTTCCCCTCTTGTGGGAGTGGTAACAAGTTGTTCCATAGCATTTGAGTTTATAAATTCTAGGAACCTTTGGGCTAGGGTGTTGGAGCTAGAGTAATGCTCCCAGTCTATGTTTGGGTAGTTGAAGTCGCTCAATATAATGGTGTTTGGAGAGACCTTCATATTTTCCAGTGTTCTCAGGAAGGCCGAGTGGGGTTCCTGGGTTTGGGAGGGTGGTCTGTAGCAGGCTATAAACTGGAAGGCAGTTTTACCCACTGTTAGTTGCACATGGATAGTCTCTGATGCTTCATGCTGTGTCACCAACCTGGAGGTGTGGGTATCTTTGATGAATATTGATACTCCCCCCTCCTTTTGTGGTTCGGTCCAAGTTTTGGGGCCGAAAAGCATGGTATGAGGTATAACCTGGTAGTGCTGGGGTGCTTTCAGGAGCCTTGAACCAGGTTTCTGTTACTGCACAGATATCAATGTTCTCCATGCTAAGGAGAGTTTCGAGTGTGTGCATCTTGAGGTTTAGACTTTAGAGTTGAGTAGCATTACTCTTAATTTCTTATCCCTTGTGATACCTATGGAGGTGGGTTTGTCTTTTGAGCCTTGCCTAAAAAAGGCACTATGGGGGTAGTAACAGCCTTTGCCAATATCCGAAAGCCCAGGGGTGACAGGTGCAAGCCGTCCCTAGCAAAGCATAGTGGCTTGAAGAGCATGTCATCCCAGGCTGACAGGCATTGGATCCCCTTTGATTGACACCAATACTTAAGCCAATTGTTGAAATTGATCATCTTGTCTTCATATTGTGGCATCATTCTTGGTGAGGGTAAGATGCTACTCAAGGTCAGGGTCATACCGGCCTGGGCTACATGCTCAGAGAGCTCCTGTATGTCTCTTTCCATGTAGTCCAGGGAGGTATGTCTCAGGTCATTCACACCAGCATGGACAATGACTGAGTCATATTTGTACTTGCCTTGGAGTGACCTGAGTGCTTGTGTTATGTGGCGGATCCTAGCGCCCGACAGGCAGCTCACAGTGACCTTCTCCTTGTTCAGCCTGGTGAGCGGGATGTCAGTGTGCCTGATGATAGAGTCACCTATTACAAGTGTATCAGGTGTGTTGCTTAGCCTTAAGGGCTGTGACTGTTCGGCACACTGGCTTTGTGAGCTATGTGTTGCACGTGTTTTGTTTTGGGGTAGCGGTTGCTTGGGTGTCTGATTTGGAGGTCTCTGCTGCTTAGGCAGATTTTTATTTAGAGCCTCCGAGTATGTTTTTGTGTGTTTATGTGTTTGGTTTGCTGTCGTGGTAGGTCTATGTGAGACTGGAATTGTAGTGAGTGTGGTTTCCTTCTCCTCCTGACTGGTTACGCCAGTACTGAGTTGAGAGAGCTTAGCCTCCAGTTTGGCTATATGGTTGCATCTCTTACATGTATTGGAATTTGTCGGGAGAAGGAGAGGGTTATCTGCGTACATGAGGCAGTTATAACATTGCCTCAAGATTCCCAGATTCACCAGCTGGACCAGAGAGGAGATTGACAACTGACCTTTGGACATGCTAGAATAGTATTGGGAATTCCTTTATAATTGAAAAAAGGACCAATGGGGAACAAGGTACTCAAGGGGAGTTTATGAGGGTGCAGTGCTTTTAATTTTTTAGTGCTGACTTAGTGAGAAAGTGCCAGGTAACTTAAATGCAATGTGTTACAGGTGACTTTAATGTAAAAATGACAAACAGTAACTTTCTTTCAAGTGAAACAAGGAAATAAGTACAGTAAGCAATGCAGATATCACTAGGGATCCACAGAAGCGCTGAAAAGCCGCGTTTTAGGTGGAATTAGCATTTCAGGGAAATAACAAGCAAACAAACAACAAGCATACAAACAAAGCTATATTCAGCAGGCCTGGATCTAGTCTATGCTACAGCAAACAAGGTGTAGCAATTTTAGTAAGAAGCAGTTCAAATATGCAGACACTATAAGCCTTTAACCAGAAATTCCCAGCTCAGAAGGGTAGAGTCCAGCCTCTCCTCCCACAAGAGTGCAGACCACGAACCCTCTTAATGTAAAATAACTGGCCTGAAGCCCAAGTGCTTAAACCAGAATTAATACACTTTTAGAATAACAGACACTGAGCCCTCAATCAGCAGTTCCCAATTTAGAAGGATGTAAGCTACCTGTTCTGCCACTACAGTGCAGACCACAAACCTTCTTAATGTAAAACAACTGGTCTGAAGCCCATGTGCTTAAACTAAAAGGCTTAGAATGAGTTACACCAAGCAGTAATAAATACAATTGAGTACTTTTAAGATGACGCAAAAGCAAAATAAAGTAGGAAGAAACATAAATACAGTAAAATCAGATATAAAAAAAAAAAAAATTAAGTGGAAAGAGAGAAAGGAGTAGCAGAAACTAAGCTGATTGGTCTTCTCAAATGTTCTCCCTGTACTGGGTAGAATGAGGTAATGACACTAGACTGGGAGGAGGGTCCCAGATCAAATTTACACTAGGGGCGGGCAACTGCAAAGCCACCAACTATAAAAACACTATACCAACAGGGAGGGAGGGTAGGAAACAAACTGCAGAAATGTTTCTCACAGCTGAAAAGCAGCAGTAAGCCTTTAAATGAAAGTTTTAAACAGCTAAAGGAGCCTGTAGAAAAAAGTGTTTAACTGCAACAAGTTATCAGAAACAAACTACTCAACAAATGCTTAATAAAAGTGGACAATTTCCAGTTAATACCTCACACACAGTGAAACTAGCTAGAAAAATACACAGTACACAAAGTGCTATAAATAACAAAGAAATAAAGAACAAAATAAACAAAAAACAGGATACTTAATGTTATATATTATAGCTCCGAGTTTCCTCAGTGTCTTTCCTTCGATTAGCTCAGTGTGAAATGGCAGAACACTCACAACTGAACTTCTTAGGTAACAGAAAGTTGAAACCTGAGACAGCTTTTAAGAAAGAAATCTCAAAAGAACCAATGAGGTGCTTAGTCTAAGCTGTAGTCCAGGTGACCTCAGTCAGCCAATGACCTCAAACAATTCTCTCTCACTGAAATGCCTGATGGCTTTGGCTAAACCAAGATGTCCCTGAATATGTGCTCAGACACACAGCCTCCACAAACACCATGCCCAAATACAAGCCTGAATATGGAAATGCTACAAATATCCTCACTACTTAGAACAAGCTGTAGAAATGTTTCTCACAGCTGAAAAGCAGCAGTGAGTCTTTAAATGAAAGTTTAAAACAGCTAAAGAAGCCACTAGAAAAAAGAGTTTAATGTGTCAAATATATATATTAATTTGTATTGTATACTTTATTTTGTTTATCATCAACTACTATAATACTCTAACTGGAGCTTTTCTCCCTGGGCCTCCACTGAAAATGGGTTTCTGGCCCAATGGACTTTCCCAGTCACTAAATAAATAATGAAGTTTGCACTAATCTTATTTTCTGCAGATTCATTCTTTATATCCTCTAACTAGGAGATCACTTCAGTAGTTAGCAATACTGGTTCAGTAGCTGCACAGGGTGCCAGATAAGTATGATTACAACAGTAGATAAGTTATTACCATAGCTGCCCTACTGTCTGTAGTTATATTTGATCTATCCCCTTGCATCTACAGAAATCTGACATATATGTGTGTGTGTGTGTGTGTGTATATATATATATATATATATATATATATATATATATATATATATATATTTGCTTATTATGAAGTTTGCACAAATATTTTTTTCAGATTCATTCTGTGTATATTTTGTGATTAGGAGATCACTTTAATAGTTAATGACAGCAAGTTAAATTTACAAATTTTACCATTCAGTTTTAAATGTAAGGGATAATTTATTCACTTTATATCACACTAGTTTTATAAATGGATCTGGAAGATTTGTTAAGAAAAGCAAATAGATTTTGTACCCTAGTTAATTAGATTTCTTTTTATGACTAGGGTAATTTTTTGAAGACTAAGCAGTTATTCTTTTTCTGTTGTATATCTAACTAACTTTGTGTTTCCATCAAAGCAGTCAGTGTTTTTGGTTGAACTTCATAAGATCAACTTATTTTTGTGATAGTTAATAAGAGCTTATACTCAGTTAAGTGAATTCCGTATTTCCTTGTGTTTCAGTCTGCAGTCTGCTTTCTTTGTGAGATTGTGTTGCAGCGGGATCAGGGAATTTCTCCTAACCCAGTCATATATGTATATATATTGGTATGTATATGATATATGTGTATATGTATATATATATATATATATATATATATATATATATATATATATATATATATATATATATATATATATATATATATATATGGTCAGTAAAGGGTGTGAGTGTGCAGGAAAGGTTTGAAAAAAATATTTTTGTTTTGTGTACTTTTCGATCATTTTAGATTTGATTTTTTTGTTCGCTCTTTGTAGCATTTGACATTTGATGATATAATCATTTTCATATTTATGTAAATTATTGCTTCATAGATTTCATTGTTAAAAATCTAGGAAACACGACTTATTTATGACAGAGTTAGTTCATATGCTAAGGATGATGGTATCATGATGTGTATAAATGACAGAGAGAATATCTGTGGGTGGGAGGAGAAAGAACCTAGGTTTGTCAGTATGATAGTTGAGCTATTACCATTTCCAGTTGGAGGATGTACTATTTGTTCCAAACTGTTTCAACAAACACAGTCTATTAATATTTGGGCATATTTATATAATGTTGACTAGTTTACTCTTTCACTGTTTAGTAGTTATCCACACCAAAGACTGCATTTTATTATTATTATTATTATTATTATTATTATTATTATTATTATTATTATTATGTCTTTTTTCATTGAGTATTACACCTTGGAGTTTACTTTGCAAATCCTTATGTTCTGTAGGGGACAAGAATAGTATAAAGTACATTCATAAAATATTATTTTCTAGTACCATTTCTTTTATTGTTATGAGCAGTTTCTAATTTTCAGGATTTTTTTTTGTCTTTGTGGTGTTTAAAGCACTGATGCACTTACACTTATCCCATCGGATCTGTTAAAATGAAGGGAGGTATATCCTGTGATTTGTGAGATGGGGTTTAAATCTTTAAAACATATTTCAATATTGTTGCAGCTATCAGCATCACCCATATAAAGGAAGGTTTTTAAATACAGCATTTTATGATACGTCTGTCATTTAGCAAACCATACTCACATCTAATCTGTTATCCTGACTTTTTAACATTTCTTTCTGTTTTGGAATATAAAGAGGTCTATAAAATCAAGTGAAGATATATTCTAACTTCAATAACATGTCTTTCGTTGTTTTACACAGACACACACACACAAACACACACAAAAAAAAACAAACACTTCCCCTAAAAAAGTCTAGACTGGTTATCAGTTGCTTTCTATCTCAGATCCTTCCACTCTGAGTGGATGAATCACAATCCATTAAGACTCTGTTCCCAAAAAGGCAACTTGCCAAAAATAACCTTTCAAAAACACCATTTCAGTGTTTTTTTGCAGGGGACAAGCCCCGCTGCACACAGTACCCTGCCTTAACTAATATATTCAACTCCATAATTGTACTACAATGAGGGAAGAGGGTAAACACCCAGAAATGACATTTATTGCCTGCACAATTTCCTGCCAATGACTTTGAATATAAATGCTGGTACCATCGAGGAATCAAATCATGGGAGTTGAGGCTCAGGCAATATCTTTCCATGGAATAGTACTGCTATCCATTCAGACCATCCCCCTCAAACAGTAATCATGTTCTCACTGGACACAACTTTGATGTTTGACTGTAATCAAGGGAAAGAAATTCTGGCCACTGTACTGAATTTAACCTTGTTTTGTACACACACATCTATATTTATATATGTGTATATATATATATATATATATATATATATATATATATATATATATATATACCACAAAAGCAGTGTGCAAAGCAGTCACAGCCCTTAAGACCAAATACAACACCAGACATACTTGTCATAGGTGACTCCATAGTCAGACACACTGACGTCCCACTCACCAGGCTGAACAAGGAGAGGGTCACAGTAAGCTGCCTATCGGGCGCTAGAACCACCATAACACACACACTCTTCTGTCACTCCACAACACACAAACATGACACAGTCATTGTCCATGCTGGTGTGAGCGACCTGAGGCGTTACATCCCTGGACTACATGAAAAGAGACACCAAGAATGATGCCACAATACAAAGACAAGATGATCAGCTTTAATAATTGGCTTAATGTCTGGTGTCATTCAAAGGGGATCCAGTGTCTGTCTGCCTGGGATGACATGCTTGACAAGCCAACGCTGCTCGCGGGGGGGGCTGCACCTGTCACCCTGGGATTCGGATATTGGCTAAGGCTCTTGCCACCCCATAGTGCCTTTTTAGGCAAGGCTCAAATTCTAAACCTACCACCCTAGAAAACAAAATGGGAAGAAACTGAGGGTAATGCTGCTCAATGCCAGAAGTCTGAATCTCAAAATGCACGACTTGAGGCCCTTCTCAGTATGGAGAACATCGATGTCTGTGCTGTAACTGAAACCTGGTTCAAGGCTCCTGAGAGCACCCCGGCACTATTAGGTTTTACCTCATATCATGCGTTCCCCCCAAAAAAGAGACACACACAAAAAGAAGGGTGTATCCATATTCATAAAGGATACCCACACCTCCAGGTTGGTGGCAAGCATACAGCTTCAGAAACCATCCAGGTGCAACTAACCATAGGCAAAACTGCTCTACAAATTGTAGCATGCTACAGGCCACCCTCTCAAACTCAGGAACCCCACACAGCCTTCCTGAAGACACTGGAGGGTATAAATGTATCTCCAAACACCATCATATTGGGTGACTTCAACTACCGAATATAGACTGGGAACATTACTCAAGCCCTAACTTTCTAGCCCAACGGTTCCTGGAGTTCATAAATTCAAATGCCATGGAACAGCTAGTCACTGTTCCCATGAGAGGAGAAAATATACTAGATCTCATTATCACAAACATGGGGACAAAATAGTATATCCCTCATTGGTGTGATATGATCATACACTAATCTCACTGGAAATCCACATCCCACCCCACCCCAAACAAAAAGACCACAGTGAAGAACTTCTCTAAAGCAATCTTCACTCTACTCAACACTGGTGTGCTATCCTTCAACGCCCCTGAGCCAGTGGTTACCACAACCCAAGCTGTGGAAGCTTACAAATGCCTTCTATGCACACCTCCAGGACTGCATGGATCAGGCAATCCCAAATAAAACCAAGACTCTTTCCCAGTCTGGTGGACCCCAGCCATTAACAAACTTTTACATAAGAGGAGAAAGCTATTACATGATAGAACAAAATCCATAAAAGGGAAGTCACCCTGATCATTATTAGTAAAAAATATGAGCACTCATAAAATCAACTAAGGCCAATTTTGAGAGAAAATTGCCATGGATTCAAAGGACAATCATAAGGCCTTTTCAGCTATGTTAGGAACCTGGGTGGAAACTCCCAGATATGCTCAGAATTAGTCCAAAATGATACAAAAATCACTGAACCCACAGACATTGCCAACATACTGGCAGACAGGTTCAGTGCCCCAAAGGAGAGATAACTATCCCAGTGTAGCCTCCCAGACATCTCAAATGCGCAGGTGAAAGCTGCTCTCTAAAGCTAAAACACAGCATCAATGGGACCGGATGGTGTCCCCGGCTGTGTGCTACACAGCTAAATGAGAATTAAACCCGCATAAGGCAGCTGTTTAATCTCAGCCTTACCACAGGATACATGCCCAAGGAGTGGTGTACGGCAAACTGTGGTCCCACTCCAAAGCAGGGGTGCTCACGGACCCTGGTAATTCCCATAAGCTTAACAAGTCTAGTCTGCAAAGCTATGGAGAGGATCATAATGGAGCTCATAAACAAAGATATAGGGGACTTGCAGACATTGGACCCAACCAGTTGGCTTCAAGGGCAGATCATGCCCTTCTTGAAACAGTCACCAAGGCCATTGATGAGGAAAGGCAGTCCATACAGCCTACCTTGACCTTGCAAAACTTTCGACACACTACCCACTATTGTAGAAAGAAAATGTAAACCCATATGTCACAAGATGAGGACAGAACCCACAAGGTTAGAATTGCTGGCTTATGTCAGACTCCAAGCCGGTCACAAGTGGTGTCCCACACCTATTTTTCGGCATCTACTTCTCAGAAGTACAGGCCAACATGGGAGGACTTTGGCTGACAAAGTTTGCTGGCGACTGCAAACTGGGCGCCATAGTGGAAAGTGCATCGAGGACGGATACTTCAGAAGGGACTCACAACAGATAGCTGGTGCCAGAGCCATGGCCTGAAGTTAAATTCCAAAAATGTATAGTCATACCCTTTGGGAAAAACAAGGTAACCCCAAGCTACCATATAGGTGGCAATCCACTAAGCACAGGGTTATCAGGGACCTGGGGACCCAGGTTGACAGTGGCCTTTCTTTGACACTCACGTTGCTAAAGTGGTTAGAAAGACCTTCTACATTGCCCACCTGATCATGAAGGGATTCACATCCAGATCTAGTGAGGTAATTGTTCCCCTGTACTCTTCACTTATCAGACCAATGATCGAACAATGCCCCCCCCATGGGATGTATCTCACCCGACATCTGCAGCAATTGGAGAGACCCCAAAAGTTCCTCACCAAAAGGATAAAGGGACTCCAAAATCTGTCATATGCTTCCAGATTGAAGAAACTCCAGCTCTATTCAGTTGCATACCATCTGCTCAGAGGTGACATGTGCCTGACATACAAGGCCATGCCCAACCCAGAATTAATGGACATGCTCCACCTCAAAAAATCCAAATCCACCAAAACCACTAGAGCAAGCAACTTAAACCTTAGCACGGATAAAAATAGGACATGCTGGAGGGATAGATTTATCACTCAGAGACTCCCTATGCTGTGGAATAAAATCCCAGTCCATGTGAGGCAGAGCACCTCGCTGGCTCTGTTCAAGAGAAATCTTGACCTGTGGATGGGAGATCGTAGGTTTTATCCAGGAATCATCTCTGTGTCACTGCTGGACAGAGGCACAACAAACTAATGGGCACAGTATTTTTCATATAAGGGGTGGCATAAGCCACAAAATGTGGGCTAAAGGGCTTAAATGCCTTAGGGCAGATAGCCTAGTATAAACCTATGAACCTATGAACCTATATATATATATATATATATATATATATATATATATATATGTGTGTGTGTGTGTGAATCTATGTATATATATATATATATATATATATATATATATATATATATATATATGTATATATATATATATATATATATATATATATATATATATATATATACATACACACACACACACACACACACACACACACACACACATATATATATATATATATATATATATATATATATATATATTTATATGTGTGTGTGTGTGTGTGTGTGTGTGTATTAGGGCTACTTAAAATGATCAACAGACCCAAATGTTGAGGTTCCATACACTGAACAAATAACATCGCCAATGGAAACATCAAAATGTCAATACACATGTAGCAAGCAATTACCTCAGCATGTGTAAAATTAAAATACAAAAAAAAATCATTTTTTTGCAGGGGGGCAATTCCCCCTGCAGTCCTCGACATCATTGCTAATTATATATATTAATTTCAAGACTGCATAATACAAGGGAAAGAGCATATTTCCCATCCCTGGGAATTGTGCAGTTGCGCACAGCTGTCAACCATCTGCTAAGTCAATCAAATTGTGTCTACTAAACTGATGTCAACTAAAACATACTCAAATTCAGTGTTCTCATATATATATATATATATATATATATATATATATATATATATACACACACACACACACACACACACACACACACACACACACACATATATATGTATATCTATCTATATCTACATATACATGCACATACACTTCACACAAACTGTCCTTCAGAAGCTAGAATAATCATCATTTACTTGTGATTAGATGAATGCAGGAATAATTTGTTTTCACAGACTGAACCCCTTTGAGCAACCATTGTTCTGACTACATACACCTCTGATGTTTGACTGTAATTAAAAAAAAAAAATCAGGTAACAGAAATGTATTGCAAATTCTTAATCTCACAAGCATACATATGTACTGCCCTCAATAATCCAGCTGAAGAGACATTTAAATGTGATCAGGTGATTATTATAAATTGCTTTTGTATAGAGACTACTCCCCTCCATAAAGTATGTTCTTACTGGTGACATCTGTGATGTTTGATTATGAACAAGTGAAAGAAAATCTGGGCTTCCAAGATGGCTAAATATTGGGTAACAGCTTAATTATAGTTCTCCCATTGTGAAAACAGAAACTCAGCAGAGAAGACTAGTACACTTGTGTGTTTCTGGTTAAATTTCAGTAATTGGCTAGTAAGTGCACTGCCTGGATGCCAGGAAAAAATACAGAGGACCTGAAAGAAAATCAGTTACAAAAGGTGAGGAAAAAGCATTGACTGGGAAAAGTTCTGCAGCTGTTCAGCAAAAAGCAGTACAACCTCCAGACATGACTTCCAGTAACCTAGAGGAAAATATAAGACAACTGCACACAGACCTGGTTAAAATAAATGAAACACTGATGGAATATATCAACTAAAAGAAGAAAAGTCTGGAAAACATGGAAGAAGCTTTAAACAGATATTTAGATGAGGTGACAAAACTGCAAAATCACAGGTTGTAATGAAGAAAATGTTGGCTGAATATGAGACTGCTCAAGAAGAGATATTTCAAAAATAACAGAACTAGAGAATGTAGGGAAAACCTGAGCTTTTCAGCTGTACCAGAGAAGCTGGAAGGAACAGACTGTATTAATTTGGTGACAGTACAAATAGGTAACTGGACTGGTATTCCAAAGCAAGAGTTGTTAATTGAAATGGCACATTGTGTGTATGCTCCAAACCTGGCTATGAGAAAGCAACCTAGACCTTTACTAGTGAAGATGCAATCCTACCAGCAGAAGGTTTGATTCTGACAAAACTGTGGCAGAAGGCCAAAGTACTAAAGTGGAAGACAGCAGAGTGCTTGTGGAGAATGATTACTCATTGTATACCAGGTAGAAGAGGAGTAAATTTATTCCGCTATTCAGGAAATGTGAAGGAGCAGGCATGACATTCAAACTGCTGTACCTAGCTGTCTTCAAAATATTCTTCCCTGGAGGGACAAAATAATTTTTTGATGAAGTATGCTAAGGAGGAACTACACAACTATGTCCAACAAAAAGTGAGCTGTCAAACAGAAGGATATTCTACTTCTTGTTCTTCTTGTAATAAAGACCAAACATAGCCTATGCCAGTGAAACCTTTTCCGATGTTTCAACAGAAAATGCTGGAGAGAAGGAGGGGCACATGAGAGTTAACTAGAAGAATTGAGAGTGCTTTGGAAATGAACCAGAGACAGGATATGTGAGATGGAGGTGAATATGAATAAAACTAGTAACTTGGAAATTGACAAATGTGGTATTATAAAGCAATAATTATATTTGTGAAATGTGACAAAACTAGAAAATCTAGAAATATTGGACTTTTTTGGACTTGTGGAGAACTCTAAAGCATATGCCCTACTTCATGCCATTAATGTTCAGAAAAATACTTAGAGAGGGGAAGAAGAAGGAAAAACTTAACTATAAGCAAAACTATTTTTTCTTAATAGTACCATTTTTATAGTGTGTGATTTTCTTTGCATGTTATAGAGTAAAGTTTTCTCAGTTATTTTTAAGTATAATGGGGATATTATTCTAAACAGCTGCTGCTGTTTGATTTTTCTTTCTCCCTTATTCTCGCTTTCTCCTTGTTCAGTTTTAAGAAATGTAGGCGCTGCAATGTAAAAAAAAAAGAAGTTGAAAAGTTTGGTTAAAAGAGCGTGAAAAAAGAAAAATGTTGTGCTTTTTCTCATTCTTGCATTGAGAAATGACTGGATTAAGGTCCTTAGTTTGATCTAGTAACAAGTTTTAAGAGAAAGGAAGGAAGTAAATGAAAAAGAATTATAAGGCTTTTTTCTAACAAATAAATGTATGCATCATTTGAATTCTATATCTGGCCCTCACATTATATACAACAATCTGATAAAGAGAAACTGGCTGCAATCGAATAAAGAGAAACTGACTACAACAATCTGACAAAGAGAATTTGGCTAAAAGAAAAAAAAGAGACACACTGAGCAGAGTGGGTGAGAGGTGTTGACTCCAACTCTTAGCTGAGATATACATGTATCCTGTTTTTTTTATTATTTATACAGTTTATTGTTTCTAGCAATTTATATATATAGCACTTTTATTGTAATCTGCACGAGGAACTGATTTGTTTGTAGTTAAAAGCATTCTGTATCTTTACAAATCTTTATCTGTTTAAAAACTTTCATTTTGTGGCTTTCTGTAGTGCTTTGTAGGCTAATAGCTTTAGTATTTGTCCTAGTTCAGAATTGTTGGCTCTGGGCTTGTATGGTTATACAGTGATTGTTCAAAGCACATGAACAGGCCATCTTGAATTAGCTAAAGCCTTTCTTTACCTTGGCTAGATTATATTAATTAGCCGCAGGCTAGTGGGGGCTGGTTCTTTTGTGTTTTTGAAAAAAAAAAGTTGTTCTTCTGGTATTTAAGCTCTAACTTTGAGAGAGTTTCTGTCTATACACACTGAGCAGAGTGGATGAGAGATGTTGACTCCAACTCTTAGCTGAGATATATAATTTTCCTGTTTTTTTTTCCGATTATTTATACAGTTTATTGTTTCTAGCAATTAATATATAGCACTTTTATTCTAATCTGCATGGGTAACTGACTTGTTATTTATTTATTTTTATTTATTTTATTTTATTTATTTTACATTTGTTAACCGGGAAATTCCGACTGGACCAGGTCCATTTTCAGCGGAGGCCCGGGGAGAAAAGCTCCAACATCAAGTTATACAAATACAGTACATCCAGCATAATACACAAAACAGGTTACATCATGTATGCTGAGCATAGTAATATAACAAGAATTAATAAAAACACTCCAGGTAAAAGATATAGAACATGGGTAAAAAGACAATGTCAGTCATACTTTGGTAAGAAAAGAAAATATATCAAGTAAGATTCTACAGTTAAAAGTACCCTTTCAGATGACCAAGCCTACAGGGATCAGAGCTCCAGCATGTGATCAGAGGAATTTGGGAGTTAATAGTAGTATGGGTAGGGTTATGTGATACAAGGGCATAACCATGTACTAAGAAGGTGTGATTTGAGGGAGTTTTTGAAAATGGATGTGGAGGGCAGTGGACACAGATAGGGAAGAGTTCCAATTTCTGGCAACGGTGTGGGACGCTTTCCTGCATTATTGTTAGCCTTGGTGATGGAGAGGAGAGATTTTCACTGGATCTTAGGTATCGGTTTGTAGTATAGATAGTAAGTAGGTTGGATAATGAGGGGTTTTCAGGATATTTGAGAATATTGTAGGCTGTGCCCAGCTGGTGATAGTTAAGTAGCTGTGGTAGCTCAAGCCATTTTAGTTCTTTTAGTGCAGCACAGTTATGGGTTCTATAGGTTGAGTTAGTAGCAAACTTGGCTATTTTATTGTAGCATGATTCTAGTTTGTCTAGGTCACATTGTCTGATTTGGGTAAAGATTGGTGCTGCGTATAATAGAGTTGAGAGGAGGTGGCTTTGTGCAAGAGTGACTCTTGCTTTTTGTGAGAGAAAGGACTTATGCCTGTATAGGGAGCCTAGTTTTTTGTGTACTAGTTTTATGGTATGTGAGATGTGAACATCAAAGTGGAGATTATTGTCTATTTCAATGCCCAGAAGTTTAGTGTGGTTAGAAGGGGAGATGGTGGTGCCGTCATTAGAGGTTATGGTAAAGGAGATGTTTTTTTTTTATCTATTAGGGGTAAATAGTAGCAGTTTTGTCTACTGTATCTTTACAAATCTTTATCTGTTTAAAAACTTTAATTTTGTGGCTTTTTCTAGTGCTTTGTAGGCTAATAGCTTTAGTGTTCCCACCCACCCTCTCTGTTGGTGTCTTGTGTTATACGTGGTGGCTTTGCAGTTGCCCGCCCCTACTGTAAATCTGATCTGGGACACTCCTCCCAGTCTAGTGTCATTAGCTCATTCTACCTAATACAGAGAGAACATTTGATAAGGCCTTCTGTTTCTCCTTTTTCCCTTTCAAAAAAAAATTTTTTTTGCCTGAATTTCCTTATGTTCTGACTGTGCTTATCAAACATTTTGGAAATATAGAGTATATTTTACAGCATTTATTATAACTGTAATTGCCTTAATATTGCTACAACTCAAGTGCTCTAGGTTGCACTGCATCTGAAGTGTTTGTGTGTTTTAGCTGCTTTTCTGTATATATAGACTTCTCTGTATATGTAGACTAGCTGCTTATTCTGCTGTATTACTGCCACTTAAATCATTTTTCAGTTGTGCACTTGCCTTGCTTCATTTAAAAAGTTTTAAATTGCTAATTTTGTAGAGTTTAATTGCATTTACTGTTTAGGACTATACACTCAAGTGTGTTAGCCTTTTCTGTGTTTATTTACTGTATTATTGCATTTTTTAGCCTGTTTCAACAAAAAAATATATAAACTATCTTGTTTGTTCGTTTCCCACCTTTTCTAGCCAGTCCATATCCCAGGCCTTGCTTGTCTCAAGACTTTATTTTCTGTGCTCAGAGCTATCCAGACCTTGCTGTGGCAGACGAAAGTCCTACTGCCTACCAATGGGACTGGTGAGCATTGTACTACCTATCTAACGCTAGAGGAGTGGTTTCCAGCTCTGAAATTGTAATTTTATTAGCCTTTTTGGGCTGATTTCTATCCCTTTCAACTTTCTGGCTGAAAAACGCGTGTGTTTGCACATTTTTCACACCGTGCAGCACTACGAGGCTATAGTTAAACTATTCCAGGTGCCAGAAAGTCTGCTCTTCAAAATTTCCCTTAAAACTAGATGGTTTCTCAGTAGTAGCACTAAAATCAGAACCCCTGTGACTAGCACTTGCTCTAGAACCTGCAGGAAAGCACTAGGAAGCCTGAAACTGATACAAGCACTCAGCTCTCCTTGTCAATAAGGAGAAATTAATCATAGGCACTAAACAGCCTACAATTGCAAAGTACCTTGCAAAGGTAAGGGAAAACAGCTCTTAAACCTTACAAAAAAGCACCTAAACAGGCATGTCCAAGGGTCAGCTTCCGGTGATTTCTCCTGTCCACCTGGTGAATCTGGGCATACTGGGGCAATGCGGCAACTGCCTCATGTACACAGATGATCCTCTCCTCTTACCACCCACCACTACAACCTGTGAGAGATGCACTTACATAGACAAACTGGAAGCAAAGCTCTCTCTGGTCAAGACTGTGCTAGACAGTCAAGAGGAGAAGGCTAACACCTGCATTACACCTCTAGCAACTCATAGCCCTTCAAAACCCACACCATCAACTCCCACACATAGCAACACTATACCCACATATGCGGAGGCCCTTAACAGTAACCTGCCCAAGCAACAAGGACCTCTGAAGCCGAAACGCAAATAAACACCAGTCACAACCAAAGTGACACATAGCTCACAACACCAGTGTGCCACCCAACAACAGCCCCTAAGGCAAGACAATGTACCCAACACTTTAGTCATAGGTGACTCTATAGTCAGGCACACTGATGTCCCACTCACCAGGCTGAACAAGGAGAAAATTATAGTCAGCTGCCTGTCCGGTGCCAGGATCCGCCACATAACGCATGCACTCAAGTCACTCCTCAACAAGTACAAATACGACTCTGTCATTGTCCATGCTGGAGTAAATGACTTCAGGCATACCTCCCTGGACTACATGAAAAGAGACATGGAAGAGCTCTTGGATCATGTGACCCAGGCAGGTATGACCCTAGCCCTGAGTAGCATCCTGCCTTTGCCCAGAATAATACCACAGTATAAGGGCAAAATGATTGACTTCAACAATTGGCTAAGCTTCTGGTATCATTCAAAGGGGATCCAGTATTTGTCTGCCTGGGAAGACATGATTGACAAACTACGATGCTTTGCCAGAGATGGTCTGCACCTGTCACCCCTGGGATTCAGGTTACTGGCTAAAGCTCTTGCCACCCCTATAGAGCCTTTTTTAGGCAAGGTTCAAAGGATAAAACCACCACCATAACAGATACAAGCATGCAAAATCTGAAGGTAATGCTACTCAGTGTTAGAAATCTAAACCTCAAAATGCACTCTCTCAAGGCACTCCTAAAAATGGAGAACATCGATATCTGTGTGGTGACTGAGACCTGGTTCAAGGCTCCAGAGAGCACCCCTGCAATACCAGGCTACAATTCTTACCACACTTTTCGGCCACAAAACCAAGACCGAAACACTAAAGGTGGAGGAGTGTCCATATTCACCAAGGATATTCACACCTCCAGGCTAGTTGCCCAACACAATGCATCTGAAATTATCCAGGTGCAACTAACACTAGGTAAGACTGCAATCCAAATTGTAGCTTGCTACAGATCCCCCACCATACCCCAAGATTCTCACTACACCTTCCTAAACATACTGGAAAATATTAAGATACAACCAAACACCCTAATACTGGGTGATTTCAACTACCCTACCATTAATTGAGAAAACTATTCGGGTACCAACTCCTTTTCCCAATGGTTCTTGGAATTCATAAATTCCAATGCCCTGGATCAACTAATGCATTGTCCCATCAGGGGCTCCAATATCCTAGACCTGGTCATTACCAACATGGGAGATAGATGCTCCACACCAGTGGTCACCCCCTCATTGGTCAGGTCTGACCACAAGCAAATCACCCTTGACATCCAAATCCCACCCCCACCCCCACCCCCAGTAAGGAAACCCCCTTAAAAAACTTCTCCAAAGCCAACTTCATGCTACTGAAGTCAGAAGTGACAAACTTCACAACACCCATGCAGACGGAATCTGGAAGTTCGACTGCAGAATCCTACAATAAGGTACTGTACGAGCACATCCACTCGTGCATGAATCGTGCCATCCCAAATAGAACCAAGATGCTCTTCTCCAAAAAATGGAAGCCAATCTGGTGGTCCCCTGCTGTAAACAAACTATACAACAGAAGGAAGAAACTGTTGCAGAAAAGAGGAAAATCCCAGGATGCAAAAAACTCCCTCACCAGCCTCAGTAAGAAGCTGAGATCCCTCATAAAATCTTCAAAAGCTAGTTACGAAAATAAAATTGCCAAAGATTCCAAAGACAACCACAAGGCATTCTATAGTTATGTCAATAATCTAAATGGCAATACTCAGATCTGCTCTGAGCTACAACAGAATGGCATTAAATATACTAATCCCAAGGATATTGCCAATATCCTGGCAGATCAATTTAGTGCCAACTTCACTCCCCTCTCACCCCCTAAAGGGCCCATCTCAATACCAAAAGATTGCCAAATTCCGATAATCACAGCCACACAGGTAGAAACAGCACTCTCCAAAGCTAAGAATACAGCATCCATGGGACCAGATAACATCCCAGGCTGTGTACTACATGAACTACAAAATGAACTGGCACCCCACCTGTCATGTTTAATCATAGCCTCACCTCAGGCTTTGTGCCCACTGAGTGGCACACAGCTACAGTTATCCCACTCCACAAGGGAGGATCCGCCTTGGATCCTGGGAACTACCGTCCCATCAGTCTGACAAGCCTGATCTGCAAGGGCATGGAACGCATTATCATAGAACTTATAAACAAAAACATTGGCAACCTTCAGACACTGGACCCCACCCAGTTTGGGTTTGTGAAGGGCCGATCTTGTCTCCTGAATCTGACTGACTTCTTTGAATCGGTCTCCAGAGCTGTGGATGAGGGTAAGGTGGTCCACACAGCCTATCTGGACCTCGCCAAGGCCTTTGACACCATCCTCCACTCTGGAATCATAGATAAACTTACTAAGCTTGGCATAAATCCCTATGTCACTCGATGGGTTGCCAAGTGGCTTACTGACAGAACCCAGACTGTAAAAGTAGCTGACTCCAAATCCAGCTCCAGGCAAGTAACAAGTGGAGTACCTCAGGGTTCAGTCCTGGGACCACTCTTGTTTGGCATCTACTTCTCTGAAGTACAGGCCAACACTAAGGGACTCTGGCTAACAAAGTTTGCAGATGACTGCAAACTGGGAGCCATTATTGAATCCCCAAATGATGTGGATATTCTACAAAAGGGCCTTACAGAAACAGATGCCTGGTGCCAGAGCCATGGGCTCAAGCTTAATGCCAAAAAATGTATAGTTATCCCCTTTGGAAAAAAACATGTACCCATGAACTACCACATAGGTGGCAGGACAGTAAACATCGAAAGTATGATGAGAGACTTAGGGACACAAGTGCACAGTGATCTCACTTTCGATAACCACATCACCACAACAGTCAGGAAATCCTTCTACGTGGCACACCTCATCACTAAGGGCTTTTCATCCAGAAAAAAGAGGTCACTGTCCCACTGTACTCATCCCTCATTAGACCCATTATAGAGTATAATGCCCCATTTGGTATGTACCTCACAAGACATCTGCAACAGCTGGAAAGGTCACAGAAATACCTCACTAAAAGAATCACAGGCCTAAAGCAGATGCCATATGCTGACCGTCTAAAAAAACTCCAGCTATATTCTGTGGCATATCGTCTACTCAGAGGTGATCTCTGCTTAACATACAAAGCCATGTCAAACCCTGAGCTGTTGGACATGCTCCACTTAAAGAAATCCCAATCCCTCAGAGCCACACGCTCCAGAGATCTAAACCTTATCATCACAATGATCAAAACATGATGGAGGGATAGGTTCCTGACCCAGAGACTCCCCATACTCTGGAATAGACTGCCCATACATGTCAAGCAGAGCGCCTTATTGGCCCTCTTCAAAAGGAACCTTGATGATTGGATGGGAGATAGGAAATTCACCCCAGATCATGTCAGTCGCCCTGCTAGACAGGGGCCCAAAGAAGTAAATATTGTGGGAAAGAATTTCAAGGGAATTGTTATGGCTAGGCTTGCATAGGCCTTAGCGCCGATAGCCTAGTACCAACCTATGAACCTATGAGATAATGTTCTCTGAATGCATTCAGGTGTTTTCCCAGTTGGAAGAGCTATAAAGATAAAACAATACTAGGCAGCACTTAGTAGAAGCACAGGCTGCACCATGTGCCTTAGCATGGATAAACTTTCTTTTAGGTTAACTCAAGTCTGTGAGTGTGGCTGTCAGTTTGGAACATTTGTTCCTATTAGGAGGACAAAACTTCAGTATTTGAAGATGTACATAGTTTTGTGTGTTTGTATTGAGTTAATGGGTTTTAGGGGGTATTGGGGGTGTTTTTTTTTTTTCTTTTTGAGGACTTTCAATAAAACAAAACATTTTATAAGATGTAACATAGTCTCAGATGGATATGACAATAAACATCTGTATAAAAGTTCAACCTGCCAAACAGCGTGTGCATGTAACACAAAAGCTGGAACTAGACATTTAACAAAAAAGTTGTTATACATAAAAGGTGTGAATAATAACTTTTTAATACAATAATGCTTTCTGTAATGACTTTAAATGTCAATGGTCTCAGAGATAAGTACAAAAAAGAAAGAGTAGTAAACTATATTAAAAAATGTAGAGTGCAAATAGCTATGGTGCAGGAGACGCACTTGGAAAGAACTGAACATGTACATCTGATAAAGAAATGTTTTCAAGATGGTTATTTGGCAGAATACCTGGGACAAAGGAGAAGAAGGCTACTTATTAATTGCATAGATGAGCTCGGGGGATGACTGTTCGAGGAATAGCCATCTGAAGTTTTTGTTTGATGTGTGACCATAGACCCCATTTGGACCTAGGTGGAATAAGTAGTATAATGGTATAAAAACACACACACAATCACAACAAACCGAAAAACCTGTTTATGTGGAGCAAAGTTGAAATTCATTACATGACCATCATTTATTATTAGAATCAGATGCCTGACATGCATACAGAAGTGACTATAACTGCTGGATGGGAGGTGGGAGCTCCCTGCGGATGAAAATGACTGATCCTCTTGTCATTTTCAGTTTAAGTAATCACTGATCTGGGCTTTGCAAGACTACTGTGTTTTTGCGTGAAGTAAGATGTAATGCTTTATTATTGTGACCTTTATGTATTTATCTATCTATCACAGTCTGATGTCTGAGCAGCACACTGTAATGTGTATGTAATTAATGAGTATGGTGTGTGCAAAATCAGTACTGCTTGACAGACTTGGCTTTCAGGGTGTGTGTGTGTGTGTGTGTGTGTGTGTGTGTGTGTGTGTGTGTGTGTGTGTGTGTGTAAAAATCCCTAGTTTTTATCTACAGTCACCCACAATATTGAGAGGTTCATGCTTAATATTTCCTTGACAGCAGTAAAGCAAGTTAATATCTTTCAAAAATCCATAAAATGTATTACAGAACAGCCAGACCCTTCTGGGGGTCTAGCAGCCTCTACACTCCAGGCTGTATAAATGGATTTTGACAAATGCTTAATTGTGGACTCTGCCCTGAGCCTAATCTAGTCTAAAAACAGCTATGCTCAGATGTGTATAAAAGGAAGGGGTGGACAGCAGAAGGGGTGACTAGGAGCCCTTTGCCTAGGGTGCCATTTCAGCTAAGGCAAGACCTGGAGAACATGCATTGTATTTTGTGGGGGGGGTGCTGGGGATGGTATTGGTATTATTACTAAAGTTTTCCTTACAATTATATCTCTGAGGTGCACAGATAATGTTTCCATAGCTTGAGTGAGGACTATGGATAGTGCAGACATTATTTATTTAACTTTCCTGACAAACCTCAGAGGTGTGCACAGAAGGTGACTAATACTGCACAGAAGATCACCATAGTTTGTCTAAAGGCTATGTACTGTTTAGGAGCAAGCACTTGTAATACATTATTGTGATTATTATTATTTTTTTTACTTTCCTGACAAAATATGTTACTCTGTTCCAGCAAGGAAAATGCAGTTATATATGTCTGACAACAACAGGTTAGAATATGTTACTGTATTCCTTTTGTTCTTTCAGAATTCTGTCTGACATCAAAGTGACACAAAGAAGGGACTGTCTTATGGGGACAAAGGTGAGGAGGCATGTTATATTCATGTCTGACAGCAGCTATTTGAAATATGACTGCAGAAATATATGCGTTCATCCCACTCTAATATTTGAGCGATACACAGAAAATGACTATCTTTTCTTTTGTGCTTTTTTATGGGGAATAGGGAAGCAGGCACTATTCCCAGATGCAATTTATGTATCCTTGCAAGCATTTTCCTTTCAGTTTTTGAACTGCTATTTTGTCCTGCACAATTTATTTCTTTCTCAAAAGAAAAATTATAAGACTATGTTTGTTACCTAGCTCATGCTTTTTGTTTAGACCATCTGGATCAAAGGTTAGAAAACAGCAGAAAAATGCCCAGCAGAGCATCTATAACACCATGGACTGTGGGACTCTAGAGGCCTTTAGAACCCTGGCTTAATTTGATTATTTATTCTATAACTATTGCACATACATTTTTGGCCAGTTAATGTATGCTGAAAGAATGTAGGAAAAAAGCAAAGTTGGAAAGCAAAACTGAATTTCTTTCCTTAGTTATGATTTTTGTTTAGGTCACAAGTGAATAAAAAGATTGTAAATAAAACTCTAAAATGAAGCCTAGAATCTAGATGTACTTGGTTTCTGGGACTCTAGTAGCTCCTCTGACCCCTGTGTTAATTCAATTGTTATGACAGTGCAGTCTGGTCCAGTTAGAGTATGTTAAAAGAATTCAGGAAAAAAGCTGAAGAATAAGACAAAATGTAACAAAAGCTAGAAACAAATAACCTGGATTATGTAGGGAGTTTGTGATTATGGGATAGATCCATATTATATTGTCAAAACAACATTACAGTGAAAGCTGTTTCGATGACAAATACAGAGTGAAATGCCTAAACAGCGAAAGTTCAGGTCAGCGATTTCTTTCCTAGGGAAAATAAATTGCTTGGCCTGAGCCACGACATTGCCCTTTACCTCACTGTAGTGCGATCTCAGAGTTGGTATATTTAGTTAGGGGGGGTGTGGGGACACAGCCCCCCACTTTGAAATGTTTTTACTGGTGTGCTGTGTCTTGTTGGTCTACTATTTTTTTCCCTAGGAAAAAAAATCAGTGACCTCGGGCTTGGCTGTTTCCGGATTTTGGTCTATATTTGTTGTTGAAACAGCATTCACTGTAATGCCATTTCGACAACATAATATAGACCCTTTGAATAGGGAGCCAGGGGGCATTAAGCATGAGTCCCTTAATTATCCAGACTGATTGGCCACCCTTCCTTTGTATTTTGATTTCTTTACACTACTGCACGGTAATCTATGTTTAGTCTTTGGGCCTTCAGAGACTGCAGCTCTTTGCGTGTGCATATATATAAATATTTTATTTATATTAATGTGTATGTATATATATATATATATATATATATATATATATTTATATATATATATATATATATATATATATATATATATATATATATATATATATATATATATGTACACACACATACAGATACATATTTTTTATGTGTGTGTGTGTGTGTGTGTGTGTGTGTGTGTGTGTGTGTGTGTGTGTGTGTGTGTGTGTGTGTGCGTGCGCATGCACATGCTTGCAGGTACCTGACTACAGCTACATTCTGTGGGTTGTTATTGCAAATATTGGAGAGGGTTACCTGTTCCTTTTCAGGGTTCAATTCAGAATCATGATGATGAGACATGAATGAAATGTTGCTCCATGTTCCTTTATCATGTCTATGAATTGCATTATATACCACTTTCACACTACTAGGCTCTGTAGTGTTGCCCAGATAGCACTCAAGGTCAAATTTTTATGAATCCCTGCCAAGACTGCAACACACATCATGGATACATGCACCAAATTATTAGTGCATGCCCAGCATTTGGACCCCTATTTCTGACCCACACTAGACGCACTGGTGAGCTGCAAGAAAAAAAAAGAAATCATGCAAAGCTTTTTAACATTTAATTACATTACTGAAAAATAATACTGAAAATGGAAATGTGGTTTGTTCAAAATGTCGAACGTTTGAAACCAAAGATTCAACATACGACAATTTCTTAAAACATCTTCAAAATAGCTGTTCCCTTTTCCTAAAAGTGTTACAAGTATATGTACATGTACCATCACAAAAGGTTATTTCCTTTAACACAATACCAGAAACTTTTTGTTTTCCTTTGTTTTTGCAGGAGGGTAAGCCCCCCTGCACCCCCACATCCCCCGCAAATTAAATATACCAACTCCGAGATCATGACCTTGAGGAAAAGGGCATTATGATTTAATTAAAAAATACTTTTATGGGACTGCACAGAGCTAATACTGACAATCCTTCGTATACACTATTAAAATGTTTCTAAGTGACTAGTTCTGCAATCTATTCAAACTTCACTTAAACAATGCAGAAGATGATGTTCACGAACTTTAATACATATAAACCAGCCAGATACTGCGGCACCAAAGGTCTGTTGTAGTAAAAAATAATAAACCAAGAAGAAAGAAGACTCAGCAGATCACCTTTCAGGTAAAAAAACCTTCATCAGATAACAGCATAAAAAAGTTAACAGTATTTAAAACACAAGCAACCAATCACAATATTTAATTAATTTAACAATTAAAGTTAAAATTGAGGTCTACACCTCTTAAGAACAGGCTTTAAAGGCACTACACCATTAAGGCCTGGGTTTCCATCAACACCCAGGTTAATGATCCATAAAGTTTCACAGTATTCCATATTAGCAACTAAATCTCCCCCTATTTTACTAGTTTGAACAGACTGTAACACCATGAAATTAAAGTAATATCCTGGACACTTGTGGATATGCTGAAACAAAGCACCATATATATCATTCATACGTATAGTTGATAAATGCTTAAGTATCCTATCCTTCGGCCTACAATTAGTTTTATCTACGTAGAATGATTCACAGCACATGCACAGGGCACGATATATAACATTTTGTGTATCAGGAGTAGCAAATAGCCTGGGTGCATATATTCTATATGTAACAGGATGCGTAAAAACTAATCCTGAAAAAAATAATGTACATGCTTTACAGTGACAGCATGGAAAAGTGCCTATTTTCTTAGGAAGCTCAAGCCTGTCCCTTCCCCTATCACATAAAATCTGCTTTAAATTTTTGTTTTTCTTGAAAACAAAATTAGGTGTATCCCCTACTATTTCTCTAAGGGTATCATCAGAGGATAAAATTCTCCAATTCCCTTTTATTGTCCCACAAACCTGTTTGACATCACTACTATATTTAATATACAAATTCACCTTACTCTTATTGTTATTGGCACACCTGTATGGAGTCTATTAGCTTTCCCTTGGCTGGAGTACCAAGGAGCAGCTCTATTTTCCCTTAAATGTAAGCCATATGGTCTCCGATATTCTGAAATGTCAACCATGTGATATAGATTAGGCAATGAATGTGTTAAATTGGTTCAGTGGTTCGGTGATTAGTGTGCCTTATTGGCTGCTAGAATGTTTAAAGATGTGACTTGTATTTTAACATTTTGGTCTGAAGAAGCGGATGTTATCCGTGAAAGTGCTTACCTTGTTGTGTTGCCATTAAAGAGTGCTGTGTTGGAACCAATTTGCCTTTCTCTTCACTGTTCTATTGTAAAGCAGTTTTTCTATAGTGTTCAGTCATGGGAACTTTAGATGCATGTGTTGGGGGGGGTCTATTCAGTTAAGGATATTAGAGTAAACACGTACCCTTTTTTAGTTGAAAGAAATATAAGCTTTACACTATAACAAGGTAAGAAAGCTTGGACAGAAGCATGTTTTAAGTTAATATAATGCTATGATTTTGGGCTGCTGGGTGGGGGCTATAAATGTGCACTATTATATTATATGTAGAATTATAATAATCATTTCTTTTGTTTTTACAATGACAGATTCCTAGATTAATATCCATGGCTTAAGCTATACACAAGGTTTTTTGTAAGTAAATAGGCTTGAAAAAAAGGTGAAAGGAATGAAAAATGCTAACTTTCTTGGATCTACAAAGATATTACTCCGCCTTTTTCACATTAGAAAATGCTAATACTCTCAAGTGGGAGGCAAGACGTCTGCAGCTGAAGGCAGTTGGCAAGGGGAATTCTGGACATTGTCTTCTGATTAAAATATACAAGATTCCATCATGATTCTGCAAAATTATTACCTGCTTTTTTTTTCTTATTGCTGGCTACTTTTAAATGGAGATGAGCTGTCTGCAGGTGCAATCAATTAATCTTGAGAGTTGTGAACATTTCCTACTGAGGACACTGCAAAATTTAAATGTAAAATGATAAGCATTCCAGTGAAAAATAAAGTCTTAAATTGTGGAAAGTGAATAAAAGATAGTAGCCTCCCCAGAAACTTTAATACTTTATTGCATTATGTGTTGCACAATTTAGTTTTATTTAAAGGTAGTCTGTGAACACTTTCTTGGCTGGAGTACCAAGGAGCAGCTCTGTTTTCCCTTAAATGTAAGCCATATGGTCTCCGATATTCTGAAATGTCAACCATGTGAAGGGGACCCATATATATATATATATATATATATATATAAATATATATATATATATATATATATATATATATATGTATGTACACACACACACACACACACACACACACACACACACACACACACACACACACACACACATGGGTCTACTTCAGGTTATGAAATTAACACAACACTGAAACTGAAAATATTGAGGTGAGAACATCAGACTTTCAGAAGAACGATAGTGTACAACATTGAAACTTACAAGATTGAAATACATATAGTTGCTTCATGACTATGTTAGTTCTGTAAATTGCTCCATGACTATGTTAGTTCTGTAAATAAACAGTCTCCCTGCATCATTACGCACTACGTACCAGCATAACACTATGGTGGATGTTACGTATACACACAAATATATATAATAAAAAATACATATATACATATGTTAAAATCTGTGTAAAAATTGTCACTTTGGTTTTGTGGATGGTTTTGTACATCCACAATTAGGCTTTGAGTTCAGCACCACTCTATATGCTGATTGCCACACTAAGCACATTGTAAATTTTTGTTTCTGTACTATCTGTTTTTCATTCTATACAGGCAAAACAAATAGAGCCTTCAAGGAGAGAATTTTAGAACACCTAAGAGACATTAGGAATGCTAAAGAAACAAGTGCGTTAGCTATGCATGTTGCAAAAGAAGGCACTGCACATAAGTTTAAATGTTTTGTTCTAGAAGTCATACACAATAGTATTAGAGGTGGTGACATCAATAATAAGACAGAATCAGTGGAACAGAAGTGGATTATACATTATCAAGCTGACAAACCACCAGGTCTCAATAGTAAGGTGTCTCTGAAGCCTTTTTTAAAAGCCAGAGCACTGAAACACTGATCAAGTAATAATAGGCTCATGTCCTTGGTCTTTTATACATATTTTTGCTATGAGTTTTCATTTTATATGTCCACAAGATTGCCCATTTTTACACAGATTTTAACATATGTATTTTTTATTATATATATTTGAGTATATTTAAATGCTGATGCATTTTAGAATTTATATTTATGTTTATGTGATAGAACCAGTGGAAACCACAACCCAAGCTGCGGAAGCCCTTACAAATGCCTTCTATGAACACCTCCAGGACTGCATGGATCAGGCAATCCCAAATAAAACCAAGACTCTTTCCACAAAGGGCAAACGTCCAGTCTGGTGGACCCCAGCCATTAACAAACTTTACAATAAGAGGAGAAAGCTATTACATGATAGAACAAAATCCATAAAAGGGAAGCCACCCCTGATCATTATTAGTAAAAAATACGAGCACTCATAAAATCAACTAAGGCCAATTTTGAGAGAAAAATTGCCATGGATTCAAAGGACAATCATAAGGCCTTTTTCAGCTATGTTAGGAACCTGGGTGGAAACTCCCAGATATGCTCAGAATTAGTCCAAATTATACAAAAATCACTGAACCCACAGACATTGCCAACATACTGGCAGACAGGTTCAGTGCAAACTTCACCCCTCTCCCCTAAAGGAGAGATAACTATCCCAGCCGAGTGTAGCCTCCCGGACATCTCAAATGCGCAGGTGAAAGCTGCACTCTCTAAAGTTAAAAACACAGCATCAATGGGACGGATGGTGTCCCCGGCTGTGTGCTACATGAGCTAAATGAGGAATTAAACCCACATAAGGCAGCTGTTTAATCTCAGCCTTACCACAGGATACGTGCCCAAGGAGTGGCCTACGGCAGCTGTAGTCCCACTCCACAAAGGCGGGCCCTCTACGCCCCCTGGTAATTACCGCCCCATAAGCAACAAGTCTAGTCTGCAAAGCTATGGAGAGGATCATAATGGAGCTCATAAACAAAGATATAGGGGACTTGCAGACATTGGACCCGACCCAGTTTGGCTTTGTCAAGGGAAGATCATGCCTTTTGAACTTGGTCGACTTCTTCGAAACAGTCACCAAGGCCATTGATGAGGGAAAAGCAGTCCATACAGCCTACCTTGACCTTGCAAAGGCTTTCGACACAATACCACATTCGGGTATTGTAGAAAAACTTACCAGCTTAAATGTAAACCCATATGTCACAAGATGGGTTGCAAACTGGCTTAAGGACAGAACCCACAGGGTTAGAGTTGCTGGCGCTGTGTCAGACTCCAAGCCGGTCACAAGTGGTGTCCCACAGGGCTCGGTCCTTGGCCCCCTATTGTTTGGCATCTACTTCTCAGAAGTACAGGCCAACATAGGAGGACTTTGGCTGACAAAGTTTGCAGACGACTGCAAACTGGGCCATAGTGGAAAGTGCATCAGACACGGATATCCTTCAGAAGGGACTCACGGAAACAGATAGCTGGTGCCAGAGCCATGGCCTGAAGTTAAACGCCAAAAATGTATAGTTATACCCTTCGGGAAAAACAAGGTAACCCCAAGCTACCATATAGGTGGCAATCCACTAAGCACAGAAGAGGTTATCAGGGACTTGGGGACCCAGGTTGACAGTGGCCTTTCTTTTGACACTCACATTGCTAAAGTGGTTAGAAAGACCTTCTACATTGCCCACCTGATCATGAAGGGATTCACATCCAGATCTAGTGAGGTTATTGTTCCCCTGTACTCTTCACTTATCAGACCAATGATCGAGTACAATGCCCCATTAGGGATGTATCTCACCCGACATCTGCAGCAATTGGAGAGACCCCAAAAGTTCCTCACCAAAAGGATAAAGGGACTCCAAAATCTGTCATATGCTGCCAGATTGAAGAAACTCCAGCTCTATTCAGTCGCATACCGTCTGCTCAGAGGTGACATGTGCCTGACATACAAGGCCATGTCCAACCGGAATTAATGGACATGCTCCACCTCAAAAATCCAAATCCACCAAAACCACTAGAGCAAGCGACTTAAACCTTAGCACGGATATAAATAGGACGTGCTGGAGGGATAGATTTATCACTCAGAGACTCCCTATGCTGTGGAATAAAATCCCGGTCCATGTGAGGCAGAGCACCTCGCTGACTCTGTTCAAGAGAAATCTAGACCTGTGGATGGGAGATCGTAGGTTTACCCCGGGAATCATCTCTGTGTCACTGCTGGACAGAGGCACAACAAACTAATGGGCACAGTATTTTTTCATATAAGGGGTGGCGTAAGCCACAAAAATTTGGGCTAGGCTTATAAATGCCTTAGGGCAGATAGCCTAGTATAAACCTATGAACCTATGAACAGAGTCAGTTTTAATTATTCATTTAGTAATTTTTGAGCTGCAATGTATGTTTTATAGTGTTGCTGACACACACTGATGTTAGTTTCTTCACTGCTTAGATTAGGCAATGAATGTGTTAAATTGGTTCAGTGGTTCGGTGATTAGTGTGCCTTATTGGCTGCTAGAATGTTTAAAGATGTGACTTGTATTTTAACATTTTGGTCTGAAGAAGCAGATGTAATCCGTGAAAGTGCTTACCTTGTTGTGTTGCCATTAAAGAGTGCTGTGTTGGAACCAGTTTGCCTTTCTCTTCACTGTTCTATTGTAAAGCAGTTTTCTATAGTGTGCAGTCATGGGTACTTTAGATGCGTGTGTTGGGGGGGGGGGTCTATTCGGTTAAAGATATTAGAGTAAACACGTACCCTTTCTTAGTTGTAAGAAATATAAGCTTTACACTATAACAAGGTAAGAAAGCTTGGACAGAAGCATGTTTTAAGTTAATATAATGCTATGATTTTGGGCTGCTGGGTGGGGGCTATAAATGTGCACTGATTATATTATATGTAAAATTATAATAATCATTTCTTTTGTTTTTACAATGACAGATTCCTAGATTAATATCCATGGCTTAAGCTATACACAAGTTTTTTTTTGTAAGTAAATAGGCTTGAAAAAAGGTGAAAGGAATGAAAAATGCTAACTTTCTTGGATCTACAAAGATATTACCCCGCCTTTTTCACATTAGAAAATGCTAATACTCTCAAGTGGGAGGCAAGACGTCTGCAGCTGAAGGCAGTTGGCAAGGGGAATTCTGGACATTGTCTTCTGATTAAAATATACAAGATTCCATCATGATTCTGCAAAATTATTACCTGCTTTTTTTTCTTATTGCTGGCTACTTTTAAATGGAGATGAGCTGTCTGCAGGTGCAATCAATTAATCTTGAGAGTTGTGAACATTTCTTACTGAGGGCACTGCAAAATTTAAATGTAAAATGATAAGCATTCCAGTGAAAAATAAAGTCTTAAATTGTGGAAAGTGAATAAAAGATAGTAGCCTCCCCAGAAACTTTAATACTTTATTGCATTATGTGTTGCACAATTTAGTTTTATTTAAAGGTAGTCTGTGAACACTTTCTTAGGGATTAAAGTAAATGTTGCTGAAAGTATCTGGGAGGGGAATGGAGATAGAAAAACAGACAGCAATCAGTGTAAGTGGGATCACAGGCTATAACATGCTTTAGCATGGGTAACATTAATTTTAGATTAGGTAATGTCAACTCGAGCAGTTGTTCCTATCTGGAGGGTTACATTTCAGTTGTTGAAAATGTACATAGTTTTGTGTGTTTGTTCTACGTTAATAGGGGTTGGGGTGTTTTTAAAATGTATATATTTTGTTTTGTTTGAGGATTTTCATTAAAGCAAAAAGTCTTGAAAAAGGTGACATATGTTCAAATGGAGATAAGAAGAAAAAAATGTATAAAAAATCAACCTGCCAAACATTAGTGCATTCCTATAAGGCAAAAGTAAGGAATACAAACAAACAAATGTCATGAATAACTGGTTGAAACAATCATAGCTCTCAACCTCTTAGCACAAAAAAATCAGGACAAAGCCAAAAATAATCGGGGAACAAAGACCCAAAAATAGGAACACATTTTAAATATTGTTCTTATAAATTTAGAATGTGTGCTGTAATGCCTTCCCTGATAAGGTCAGACCATAAAATTATCTCTTTTGAAGTAAAAATAAAACCTAGACCCCTGGGTAAACCTGGAATATTCAGGAACTATTCTAAGGCTAACCTACTGTTATTAAATGAGAACCTGGCAAAATGCCAAGCCCACATAAACCCTGAGAACACTGCTGCCTATGAAGAACTGTTCACAGAAAACCTGTACAAGCATGTTAATAGCTGTATACAAGCAGCTGTACCCAGCAGGAAGAAGTACAGAACTAACTCAAAAAATAAGCCACCCTGGTAGAATCGCAAAATCAATAGATTGTATAACAGAAGGAAGAAAATCATGGCATAAAATAGGAGGTGCAGCACCCAGAAGGATAAAAGCACTATCATCAAACTAAGCAAACAACTCAGTGGACAAATAAGGTTTACCAAAGCCAATTTTGAGGTAAGTTTGGCCTTCCAGGCCAAGGACAACCGCAAAGCATTATTTAGCTATGCCCCATCCTCAGAGGCAATACCCAATTGTGTGCAGAGTTCATTGTAAATGGAGCTACCTATACTGAGCCAGAAGATATATCAAACCTCCTGGCTGATAAATTCAGCTCCAACTTTATCCCTCTCTCCCCCTCAACCATACCTCAGAAAATATCATCAAATATACCCCCCTACTATCACTAGGGAACAGGTCCTTAATGCTCTCCCTCTAAGACCAAGAACACTGAATCAATGGGCCTAGACGATACCCCAGGATGCCTTCTAAATAGCATGAACCATGACCTATAAGGGTCTCTGGAATTGCTATTTAACTCTAGCCTCCAAATAGGCTTTGTGCCTTATGAATGGAGAAAGCCAACAGTCATCCCCTGCACAATGTTGTGCCATCTACACACCCTATAAACTACAGGCCCATAAGTCTCACTAGTTTTATATGTAAAACCATGGAAAGAATTATCATGGAGATGATCAATAGAGATATAGTAAACCTCCAATCACTGAACCCAACCCAAATTTGTTTTTTACAAGGGCAGATCATGCCTACTCACCCTGGTGGACTTCACTGAGAAAATCATCAAAGCAATGGATGAGGGCAAAATCATTCAAACTGCCTACCCTGACCTGACCAAGGCATTTGACACAATACCCCACTCAGGCATTGTTGACAAACTCAGGAGGTTGGGTACAAACCCACATTTCACCCAGTGGATAGCAAACTGGCTCACAGACAGGACTCATGAATGTCAGTGCTCTTTGGCTAACTATATTTCCAGATGATTGCAAATTAGGAGCGGTCATTGAATCTCACACTGACACAAATGCTCTCCAGGAGGGGCTGACACAGACAAACAACTGGTGTCAGGGCCATAGACTAAAACTAAATGCCAAGAAATGCATAATAATATCCTTTGAGAAGTCATCCATCCCTGTAATTATCATATTGGCAACACACCCCTTAGATTTGTCCCAGTAGTCAGGGACTTAGAGACACACACAGATAATAATCTAGCTTTTGACCATCATGTGTCTACAGTGGTGAGGAAATCATTCTATGTTGCTCAATTTATAAACAAAGGTATGGCATCTAAATCCAAGGAAGTCATTGTTCCATGGTATTCGGCATTCATCAGACCTATCATTGAGTACAATGCCCACTTTGTTATGTACCTAACCAGGCATATCCAACAACTGGAACATCCACAGAGGTTCCTCACTAAAACAATACAGAGCATAAAGTAAAATGTCCTATGCAGACCGCCTCAAGTGTCCTATCCCTGTATTCTCTCTCCTACAGGCTTTGAGGGAAGAATTATGCCTGGCATACAGGGGATTGTCAGACCCCTCTCTGATGGACCTCCTGCATATCCACAAAACAAACAGCACCAGAATTACCTATTCTAAAGGCTTAAAACTTGTCTGCAATATAAACAGGACCTACTGGAGTGATAAGCGTGTATCCCAGACTACCCCATCTATGAAACAGGCTCCCCATCCACGTGAAGCAGGGTTCCTCTCTAACCCAATTCAAGTGCAACTTGGAAAATTGGATGGCAAACTGGAAATTCATGCCTGGTTTGGCACCTATGTCTCTAATGGACACAGGTAACCTGTAAATGGTTCATCTCCAGGCCCATGCTTACACTTATCAAGGGTATCAGAACTTGTCAGAGAGGCCCTTGTGGTTGTTATCCTAGTAAACACCTATGTAAAAGTTGCTAGAATAAAAGGTCTTGTGTTTCCATGCATTTTCTGGAGGATATGAAGTCTGAACTAAAATGCCTGTCATTATTTAGTGAATTAAATCCTCACTGATTCACCACAAAAATCCAGAAAATCACAGATATTATGAGGAACAGATCAAAAATATGAGGCAAAAATCTGGACATTCCACAAAAATCTGGACAGTTGAGAGGTATGAAAACAATATGCTTTTATCTTAACAGCTAGTGTTTTGACATTATCTTGGAATTTAAATTACCTAATAAATATAGACAAAAAAGATTATAGGATCATAGGAGGTTACTAGGCTAATTGCTGTGGGGCACTTACAAGCCTAGTCGAAAATTTATCCCCAAAAAAAGAAATCTCAGTCAGCACCTGTCACCCCTGTCAATGAGGGACACATGTGGAACCTGTAGGAAAGAGTGTTTCCATTATATTATATTAAGAAATGCAGAGTGCAAGTGGCATTGCTGCAGGAGACACATTTGGAAAGAAATGAATATGTAAGTTTGACAAAGAGATGATTTCAGCGTGGATATTCAGCAGCATATCTGTAACAAAGGAAAAAGGGAATAATAATAATAATGATTTTTAGAGAGGCTTCAATAGTGATGTAAGAGAGGAAACAGACAGCATGGGTTGATATGTTGTAGTAAGAGGCTAATGGAAAGGTAAGAGGATTACACTGGTGTGAATTTATATTTCACTAAAACAGCTATTGTGCAGCTTAAGAAAAATTGGAAGAAATAATCAGCTTTCAGCAGGAAACATTGTTTACATGTGGAGACTGAAATTTGATTTGCAATAGTGAGGATTTATCAGGGGGACCTAGAAGAGAAAATATAACAAAAAGAGAGTAGCTTTCTGAAGAAAAGTATAAAATATTTGTTATGGGAAATGTGAATTTTGTAGTAGGAACTCAGATAGAATTGACATATTCCCCGATGTACAGTAACTGGGATAGACTGGATAGAAATTATATTCTACAGGAGCATGCGCATTTAACTGAAAGCTGTAATAAACATACAATAACTATTTTAGATCATGCACTGATAAAAACCCAAGATAAAAATATAACGTAATAAAGTGAAAATGAGACGGGTACTTTTTCACCT
Organism: Protopterus annectens; assembly: GCF_019279795.1. NCBI lineage: Eukaryota > Metazoa > Chordata > Ceratodontiformes > Protopteridae > Protopterus > Protopterus annectens. The sequence continues at coordinate 1,742,227,758 of NC_056725.1, read as the reverse complement.
AGCTGTTACAAAAAGAGGAGTTCAGAGAATGAGCAGTGGAAATGATTTGAGAGTTATTATGGAAGATAGAAACTTCTTCAAAAGGGATAGCTAGTGAGTGGGTTAAAATGAAAATGAAATTTAAAAACAGAGTAGAAATACAATAAAAATAGTTATGGTTAAGAAGTCATAGGAATTATTTAGAGGGGTTGACAAAGGTTTTAAAGTATTAGTATTGCAGAATAAGGGGAATCTCACAGAACAAGGAGAGGCAACTGCAAAGTGCTAAATAGAAAATAAGAGAGTAGCTGGATACACTGTATGCATTTAGAGATTGATGTTAAGCATCTATTTATTAGATACCAACTCCAGAACACTAAATCTTTTAGCACAATGACTTAGGCAACAGAAAGTAGAAAGGGTTGTCAACAAAAATAACCAGAGATCCTATAGTGGTATTAGAGATATTTTGGAAATTTTATGAAAGCGTGCATAAAGCAGAGGAAAATGGAAATATTAATGGAAGACTTAATTATGCCATGATTAGAGGAAGATGAGGTTCAACAATTAATAGTTAAGACAGGAGGAGATGAGATAAAAACAGTGACGTATATTCAATCCGCAGGGAAGGCTCCAGAAACAGATGGTATTCTTGTGGAAGTTTTGGAAGTTAGGATAGAAGAAAGTGATAAAGATCTGTAAGATTTTGTTTACTAGTATTTTAAAAGGAGGGGAGGCACCAGCAGATTTTTAAACACCTTTATTAAATTATCACTTAAGACACAGGCAACCATAAAATAATAGAAAAGGAAATAAACCATATTAATTTTTTTTTCAATTTACATACATTATACGTCACATATATTTTCTTTCGTTGTAACTATTACCAGTCCAGCATTACATAATTTGCTAAATTCCTGCCTTCCCTTAAACCTCACTCTTCCTAAACATTATTCTGCATGTATTTTTCCCACAATTTCCATGTATTTCTATGTAATTTATTCTCTTCCTTTTTTAAAGATCCTTCGTCCAGTCCTTTTATTTCTTTTATAATATTCAATACATCAAACAAAGTTGGTTTAAACTTTGATTTCCATTTTCTAGTAATTGCTTTTTTTGGCAGCCAACATAATTAAATTTAATAAGGCCTTACTATGTCTAGCCAATTCAGATTCTGTCCCAACTCAAAAGAATAATTTCCTTAGTTTCAGAAATTTGCTCACCCAGCGTTTCTGACAGAGTATTCTATGGGGTTTTATTTTTAAATCTAACAACTCATTGCAATCCCAAAACATACATCTCCAGTTACCTCTTTCTTTCCTTACATACCTCCTACATTTGCTATCTATCTAAAGAAAATTTCTTTGAAGTCTGCTTGGGATATAAAAATACCTATGCAAACATTCCCAAGCAAAGATTGTAAACCTTCTGGACTTTGTTGCATACTTGGGAGCCATATATATGCCACTGTTCTCCTGTAACTTGCTTTTCCAGACTCTCTTCCCACCATTTTCTAACCTCCCCTGATTGATTCTTTTACTTATTATGGAATATTTTATATGCCCTACTAAGAATCCTTTTAACAGCAGTTTCTGTTGTAGATTCAACTAAAAACTCTACCAGAGCAGGTTTTCACTTAAGATTCCCCTCTCCCCATCTATTTGCCTATACTCTGATATCAGTCCCTGACAGTGATCATCTTAATGTTATGTTAACAGAACTAAGAGCCTAAAAAGATAATTAAAGCCGAAAGGAGAAGAAGAAGCTTATTTGAGTCCTTTGCAAAAGGTGCAGAAGGCAAGTTGCTTACCAAACAATGCCTCTCAAACTATATTATTTTCTGCTATGAAAAATGTGGTACAGCCTTACAAGGATGTCCTAGGGCACATTCAGACACCATTGACCCTATGTCCACTGTTTTATTCTGCAATGATTCATTAGATGACATTCATGGTCAGAGGTTAGGCTAGCTATTTTTGCATCAGGTACAGTTCACCAGTCTGGTGACACCTCATCCTTAAGTTAAGAGCAAAAAAAATGCTTTTTCTCTCAAACTCTTGGTTTAACAGCTTATGAAAGTTTGATGTGCAAATATCAAACATGCTGCCATTGCTTATTATATGACAATAAGATTTTGGAAATTAGGGTGGGGCAATGCACTGAGAAGTACCAGGATCAGGGCAATGGGATTTAAGGAAGTGAGTTTTTTAATAAATGGGGGAGTTCGCAGACTACCCAGATACTGACGGTGAAGTAGAGATGAGAGGCCTCAAAACTAAGAAGTGCACAACGGTGTTGTGATGTGATCACTCCTAATGAATATAGGAAGGGATGCAGAGGTTATGACATGATGGCCATTTTATGCACTATGCACCACTGTTCATAATGTGCACCTTTGGTATAATAGATTGCAATCCACAAATGCATTATACAGCACAGGGGAATAAAAACATATCTGTAATGTCAGGTAAAGGGATTTCTGATAAGCCCTCATGTCAGTTAATGCACAGATGTCTGCCGTACAGTGAGCATGCTGCACTTCACTGCAGACCTTAGACTTAGACTTAAGTGTAGGAGGGGTGATAGCAAAACCATTAACTGTTACAAACAAATAACATCTGTTCTACATTTTTTAATAAATTACACTGCACAATAAAGTTCTAATTAAGGACATTCTGAGGTGAGGACTAGTTAAACAGATTGACATTTCTTCTAGTAAGAGGGCATCTACCAAGTCAGAAAAACACTGTTATCCTTGCTATTCAAATGGTTAATCACTGGTGATGTTCTGGGGAAAAAAAGAAGACTAAACATTTATTAGTACTGAAGGCTTGGCAGTAAAACAAATAGCAGTGACAAAAATGCTGAAACTGGTAAATGTTTATGAAGCTACAATCTCTAAAATGAAATGGCAGAACTAAGAAGTATCATTACAGTGATAATAAGCAAGTCCTCAAGCCTAATCTTAGAGTTGAATCATTTGCCACATTTTCCATAAAATGCCATCCTGCATTTTCACAAAACTGATGGTCACCACTTTATTCTGTGGTCCTTGCTTATACTAATTTCAGTTTTCAATCAGTAATTCTACAGGGTGTTTGTCATTAGCTACAGCCAATTCCTCATCCTTTACACATTCGGTCAGATGGGCTACTTGCAAAATTCCTTAGTGCTTGCAATACCATCAAATGCAGTTCGACAACACACAACATAAACATTTTTGGAATTAAGTATTTTATTGGATTTATGAAAGTACCCGCGGTGGTGGTACTGTGGTAGCGTTGTCACCTCACAGTAAAACGCTGTCCGGTTCGATTCTCAGCTAGAGCGTCTTCTATGTGGAGACATGTGTGAATGGGCGTACCTTCGTTGAAAGTTGTGCGTCATGGCTGGTAACTCGGCACGTAAAAATCAACTACCAATCATTAGCGGACCGGAGTTCCGCTGTGGCGACCCCTAACCGGGAAAAGCCAAAAGACGTAATTGGATTTATGAAAGTATGACAGATTCATCCCTTTATCAAAGTCCACATCTAATGATATGGTAGAATTGTGTCATCATATTTCTTTTTTTGTATAAAACTCTTTCAAGGCCTGGAAAAGGCAGATGACAGTCAACTGAAAGTTTACTGGAACAAAAAAAAAAAATTATAAAAAGAGAATGATTTCTGTGAGGGAGACAGACTGTTTATTGCTCTGTTGTCTCTAAGCAACCACATTTAAAGGTAATAAACAAGAGGTTACTCACAGGGTATTCTTTGTCAAATTCACCAAGTTCTTTGACACCGTCCATCACCCTGGTCTACTTCATCAACTAAAGTGCCATGAGCTAGCCAATATTTCTCTGACGTGGTTTAGGGGTTACCTGACCAGATGATTTTAAAGAGTATAAATCAGCAACAGAAAATCACAACCACACTCAGGTGAAATTTGACTTTATTGTAGGTCTGTATTTGGCTTACTGCTGTTTACTTATCTTTAGATCCACTGCTGTCTACTATCTTTATCTGCAGAATTTGATTCAGCCCTCCAGACTTTTGCATGTTCCTTTCTGAATGATGGACTAGTAGGATGCATAATGAAATGTAGGGGTGGTTTGTCCAAATGGAATGCTACAGCCCCCAAAGACTTTACAACTGAGACTGTATCATTGTGTCTCACACTGGAGTATTGCTAAATCGTTCATTTACTTTTACAAAGCATTTCAAAAATGTAGAAGCCTTCACATTTATTTATCGCAGGATCTCTACTCATTTAACCAGGAAAGCTGCATCAGCACTAGAGGAAAGTGTACTGCTAACCCTCTTGAATCTGCCTTCCCTGTGACAGCAGCATCACTAAGGAGAAAATCTTCACTATATTTTCTTGGGTAAAATAATGTATGTTGAATGCTACCCACACAGCTGCACTTATACTTGTTCTCCCGGGGCATCTGCCCTCTACCCAGAAAGCATACATTCTAAAATAATACAAAGACTCCTCATAGGAATACCATTTCACACCTAGAGCATCTATTCTTTCACTACAACATTGCTTTTAAACTGGTTCACTATAGGTAATACTAGGCTAGCTGCCCTTGTGGGCCATTTTAAGCATAGTCAATTTTCTCTTGGTGAGAATCACGCACTGTAGCTATTGTTTGGGAGGTAAACACCTTAACCATTATACCAAACCCCAACTTCAGTAAATGTACATTTGTGATGGTTCCTCATCCTCAGCTTTGCTATCTTGCAAAATGAACATGTATATATATATATATATATATATATATATATATATATATATATATATATATATGCTCCTTAAACATCAGTATGTTCATAGACACAGCACTGTTTCTGGATTTGGACCCTATCACACCAGGACATTAACAATGCATACTTGACATTATTATCAGCATTTGCCACAGACACATACATGTCAGTCCCCACATCTTAGAACTCTTTACCAGTAGCTATAAGAAGCTGTTCATTTATGGACTAAAGGATTTTGTTTTTATTCCAAGAAGCAAGCTATCACCACAGAATTGCTGCATCTTAATATATGATTTCTGCAGACAATGTTTCAATCTTTAATTATATTGCCTTTCGCACTGTATTTCTCTTTTCACATGTGTTCGCTTGTACTAGCAAGTCAATGACTGAAAAAGTGCTAGGCTGTCTACATGTAACACAAAACTGTACTAAGGGAAAAGCCGAAAGACAACAACAACAACAACATAAAATAAAAAAGTTGTCCAGCAGAATGCTATAGTTTTACTGTTAATTTGATTATGTTTTTTGTCTTGTTAATATTTCAACTCATGAAAGTGAGTGAGGGAATAGTATATTGTCTGTGCAGGTTGATTTCATACAAAGAATGTAAAAAAAATCACTCGAGACTGAAGATCTTTAGCTAACCTCATCAGGTCCATAACAGAGTATAGACATAAATGAACTAGTAAAAAATAAATTCCAGTGTAGCCAAAAGTAAAGAGACTTTCAATTTAACATTCTCAAATGAGAAAAAACTTTCAATTAAATATATGCAGCAACCTGTTTATCTTGCACTGCTTTCTATATAGGAATGACAACTAGAAAATTGAGACAAAGAATACTGGAGCATGTAAGAGACATTAAGAACAAAAAAGCAACAAACTCTTTATTTACTCATAGCCAAAGATGTGCAAGTTTCAATAAATTTATATTTTTTGTTATAGATAGGATATACAAAAAAGACTTTGGGGGTGATTATCAGAATATGTTAGAAGTAAAGGAGTGTTTATGGCAAGTTGGACTGGATGCCAGTACTTCACCTGGCATTAATGATGTTGTCTCTTTGGCTTGCATCTTAAAACATAGGGCTCTCCTGATATAGCATTTTTAAATAAATTTATTAGAATACTATTATCAGAACATCATTCTTAGAAAAATGTGGTTTGAATCTGTTTTTTTATACAGTAAAAACACATACATGTCATATCTCACATAGAGGTGTTTTTTTATAAAACAATTTATTTTCGGTTATGTACTAGAATTTAAATTCACAAATGATTTATAACTGCAATTGGTGGCTTAACCATGAAGGGTTAATATATATGAAACTAACAGAATAATTATCTATCACAATTATTTAATTGAAAGTTTTTTCTCATTTGAGAATGTTAAATTGAAAGTCTCTTTATAAACGATCTGTAACAATCAAATAACTGCCTCTGAGGATGCCCTCTAATGGGTGAAAGAACTTAGTCAGTTACAGATGCGAATATATGGTTTTATTGTTTTATGTATGGATCGTTAAAGTCACTGTGGTTTTTACTTTTGGCTACACTGGAATTTATTTTTTACCATAACAGAGTATGATGGCCCATTTGTATGTACTTGTCTAAACATATAACCCTGCTTAAGAGACTTCAGCATTTTATCACTAATATAGTCAAAGCCATGTCTTTCTTGAGCTACCCTGAATCCCTTAAAGCTTTTGCTTGCTCTTTTCTGTTTCCTACAGATTCTTGAGAGGTGACTTTTGTCAGGCAAGCAGAACCTCTAGGGACCCATTCTTATGTGACTTCCTGCACATCCAGAAGACTAATAATATGCTCAATATATTTTAACTTCCACTGAAACAAAGTAGGATCTGTTGGAGAAATGGATATATATCCCAGAAAATAACTCTTTCCGTCTTTCAGATGAGATGTTAAACCATGGCCTAGTTCAGTTGGCTGTAAAAGATCCCATGGTAGCTGTGAAAAAAGAGTGTGGGAAGTTCCCTGATGCCCTGGAAGGATTCCCCCTAGTTAGTATGAATACTACTTCAGGTATTCCTTAAAAACAGGCCATTGGCCTAGTGGGACTAACCTAGTTAGTATAAATAAAATAAATAAATACATTTATGGAACAGACTTTCTTTGGATCTAAAACAAAGTAGCTCCCTGACCTTCATAATCTGGATGAATGCATTCCAGGTCTTGCCCCTTAAGCCCTCATTTAAAGGGGTCAAAATCAGGTGTAAATTAGTCATTGAAATGGGTACCTGCAATCAGTAGTAGTATTATGGCTAGGCTACTAATGATTCTCTAGATCAACAGCCTAGTACTGTCCTATGAACCTATGACTCATGTTTAGAGATTTGAGGAAATTTCTTTATCATGAATCTTGAGTCAGAATACTGAAAAAGTAGGGCTGTAACCATCACATGTAATGCATTCTGATAACTGGACTTCATGGTGAAGGATTGAAGCCATACATGTTTGTCCCACACCTTACCGGGTACTAGTAGTCAATTTCCTGAATCAGCCATCATGCAGTTATTTAGTTGCCCAGAGAGCCATGTACAGAATGGTTGCTACAGCTGTAATAACAGTAGTTGTGTGACACTGCAAATACACTAACTGCAGTAATTAGTAGAATAATAGGTTCATAGGTTTATACTAGGCTATCTGCCCTAAGGCATTTATAAGCCTAGCCCAAAGTTCTGTGGCTTACGCCACCCCTTATATGAAAAAATACTGTACCCATTAGTTTGTTGTGCCTCTGTCCAGCAGTGACACAGAGATGATTCCCGGGGTAAACCTACGATCTCCCATCCACAGGTCAAGATTTCTCTTGAACAGAGCCAGCGAAGTGCTCTGCCTCACATGGACCGGGATTTTACTCCACAGCATAGGGAGTCTCTGAGTGATAAATCTATCCCTCCAGCACGTCCTATTTATATCCGTGCTAAGGTTTAAGTCGCTTGCTCTAGTGGTTTTGGTGGATTTGGATTTTTTGAGGTGGAGCATGTCCATTAATTCCGGGTTGGACATGGCCTTGTATGTCAGGCACATGTCACCTCTGAGCAGATGGTATGCAACTGAATAGAGCTGGAGTTTCTTCAGTCTGGCAGCATATGGCAGATTTTGGAGTCCCTTTATCCTTTTGGTGAGGAACTTTTGGGGTCTCTCCAATTGCTGCAGATGTCGGGTGAGATACATCCCGAATGGGGCATTGTACTCGATCATTGGTCTGATAAGTGAAGAGTACAGGGGAACAATGACCTCACTAGATCTGGATGTGAATCCCTTCATGATCAGGTGGGCAATGTAGAAGGTCTTTCTAACCACTTTAGCAACGTGAGTGTCAAAAGAAAGGCCACTGTCAACATGGGTCCCCAGGTCCCTGATAACCTCTTCTGTGCTTAGTGGATTGCCACTTATATGGTAGCTTGGGGTTACCTTGTTTTTCCCGAAGGGTATGACTATACATTTTTGGCGTTTAACTTCAGGCCATGGCTCTGGCACCAGCTATCTGTTTCCGTGAGTCCCTTCTGAAGGATATCCGTGTCCGATGCACTTTCAACTATGGCCCAGTTTGCAGTCGTCTGCAAACTTTGTCAGCCAAAGTCCTCCCATGTTGGCCTGTACTTCTGAGAAGTAGATGCCGAACAATAGGGGGCCAAGGACCGAGCCCTGTGGGACACCACTTGTGACCGGCTTGGAGTCTGACATAGCGCCAGCAACTCTAACCCTGTGGGTTCTGTCCTTAAGCCAGTTTGCAACCCATCTTGTGACATATGGGTTTACATTTAAGCTGGTAAGTTTTTCTACAATACCGAGTGGGGTATTGTGTGAAAGCCTTTGCAAGGTCAAGGTAGGCTGTATGGACTGCCTTTCCCTCATCAATGGCCTTGGTGACTGTTTCGAAGAAGTCGACCAAGTTCAAAAGGCATGATCTGCCCTTGACGAAGCCAAACTGGGTCGGATCCAATGTCTACAAGTCCCCTATATCTTTGTTTATGAGCTCCATTATGATCCTCTCCATAGCTTTGTAGACTAGACTTGTTAAGCTTATGGGGCGGTAATTACCAGGGTCCGTAGAGGCACCGCCTTTGTGGAGTGGGACCACAGTTGCCGTACGCCACTCCTTGGGCACGTATCCTGTGGTAAGGCTGAGATTAAACAGCTGCCTTATGTGCGGGTTTAATTCCTAATTTAGCTTGTGTAGCACACAGCCGGGGACTGAAATAATGTTTCAGCAAATGCCTGTCAGCAGCTTGGTGGTACAGTAGAAAGACCAGTGCTTTATAATGTGAAGGACTCTGCTTTAAGTTGTTTATTTCCCATATTGTTGTGGATTTTATTTTAATATTCTCATTATTTAGTAAGATTATTACACTTTATCCTTTTTCCTAATATAATCACTATATTTGTGACATTATTTTCTGTTATGTCTGCTATGCTGCCAAATCATTGTATTGTCATTTATTTATTTATATCCATTTATTTATTTATGTCAGTATTTTTGTGCACACTGCAGGACCTATATACTTGCTTTATTTATTTATTTATGATACTTGTTTTGTGAACACAGAAGGAGTCACGTATTTGCAGGTTGCTATCTTTGGCACAGTTGCGTGTTTTGACATGGTGACACAGATACTCATGTGCAGGGTCACAAAACCCCTAGGTAGTGTAGCTGTGCAATAGTTGTGCTCTGTATACTAGTCAATGGACTGCATGGTTGCTGACTCCAAAGACTGATGAGCTGTACTTGATATGCTGTGAAATACCACATCAGCTTCAGCCTTTCTTTAGGAATCCTGATAAGGTTCACTGCCAATTTACAGAACGTTTGCCCCAGTTTATGTTATACTTATCTTACAATACCACATCATGAGCAAAACAAAAGTTCATCTCTTGCTAAAAGCAGATTTCCACTCGTTAAAATGGAGTCAACCGTCTGAACAGCTTTTTCACAACAACAATGCTACAGATTATGAAGTGGTGGCCCTTCAATTGGTACTGTGAATACTTGGAACCAAAATATCTCACAAATAATGCAGTATTAGTTGAAAATGCATATTACTACAATTACATGGAAAACAGCATCACATTAGTTGTCTTAGTTAAGGACTATGTACCAAAGAATATGCCTGTTCTAAAAAGATGGCAGTGCTGCTGTACCAACTAAGGAGAGCAGGCACAAGGCAGAATAGCTGGGGGGTGTAGAAGTCAAAGGACTATGTTCTTTGTTTCAGTCAGCTAGCATCTAACAAGCCTTTATCTCATATTACTGTTTAAAATCCTTTCATTTTCACCTGCATATTGTAAGACTCTTAACAAAGTCATTTAAGCAGATTAATGCTTCCAGTTAGCCCTGAAGATAGATGCATTTGCCCCAAATGAGCTTGTGTAATTTGATTACCAGGGATGAATTTGTTCAGTTTCAGGTCTGAAACACTCTTGTTCAGGGATTCACCTGTGCTTTCTCTGGGGGATTAGACGCCCAACAGTCTTATCACCTGTAAGTCTCTGTGACAGCATGAATCAGATACTTTCAGTGGATAGAAATTATTTAAAAAAAAATAGATTTGCAATTTCAAAGACTTTCTGTATTTTACATCATGTAAAACATTGGCAGACTGGGCACTATTCAGTATCCACATGTAAAGTACCTGGCACCGAGGTTCTAAGTTATTCATGTGAAAGGGGAGAGAAAAAGAAAAAAAAATGTAAGACTAATTTTAAGTGCAAGATATTTTCTTAATTACACATGCTAGAAAAATATACTCAAGTTGACTTACATGCAAAACATGGTATTATATTGAATGCTGAGTCTAATAAGGGCAGAATAAAGTGGGATTATAACTTATTTGGCCTTTTAGGAGATATCAGGAAAGATATGTGGTACAAGGTGGAAGGATTTTTAATCATCATAGAGCAGAGATAGAACATGAAAAAAAATCCTTTTTCACATGTCCCAGGATGCCAATTATAAGAAGCAAAAGGCTATTCTTAATAAAAGGTTATTCTAACAACATTTCCTGCTATCTTTGTATTCATTTTGGTGGACATGGGCATCCTGAGGTAATGTAACAGTTGTCTTATGTACACTGACAACCACTTAATGCTCAAACAGACAAATACAGTAAGTGAGAAATGTTACACATTGACACTGAAGCAGGAGTGGCCTTAGGTCAACTGGTGCCCTAGGCAAAAGGGCTCCAAGGCGCCCCCCACCACACCACCCGGTGCCTCCATCCTGGTCTACCTACACTAAATAAATACTGGAAAAGTGCCCCTACTAGAGCGGTGCCCTAGGTGGCCGCCTAGTTGGCCTATGCCTAAGGCCGGCTATGCACTGAAGGCTAGACTCTCACATACAGGCACAAAAAGCAACAGGTTGCCAGCAGCTCACACATATCACTCACAACAGCCACAACGGACCACACACATAGACCTACATATGTGGAGGGACTCACATGTAACTTATCTAAACCTCAAAGGCCTCTCAAGTGCAGTCCTCAGAAACTCCACATGTACATAGACAAGACAATTCCCATCACAACACATAAAGTCACATGTCATTGTGTCTCAACTACCAAGCCCATAAAGTGAAACACTCTACAACCCAATATTCTGGTCATAGGAGACTCCATTGTGAGACACATTGATGTCCCTCTTAACAGGCTAAATAAGGGGAAGGTTACAGTTAGTTGCCTGCCGGGGACCAGGATTCACCAGATGATGCAAGCACTCACACCATTTACCCCTAATTAGCAGTCATACCTCTCAACCTGCAGACCTCAAAAATCTGGACAATGGCTCGGCCAAAATCTTAACAACTAATTAGCATGCCATTTGCATATCAAATAACTCCTTCCATTTACAATAAGATTACGGAGTATCTCCATTTAGAAACACAGCTTTAAAAACATGAGAATGACAGAATAATGCAAAATAAAAAGATTGTCACACTCATTGTTCCAAAAAGTCTTTCCTTGCAGATACTTTATTTTATAAAATTAACTGTGAAATCACTGTACCACAATGAAACTGGAATTCCTTATCTGAAATTAATTCTGAGAAACCATGCATTCTTGTAAAGCTGATTGTTACACAGGTGGACAGCTCAGAAAGTTTGCTATAAACTGTTATTGCGGAAGAAATACTATAGCAACGGAATACTGCCGCATAATTCCTAGATTTATTCTAAGACTCAGAATTGGGCACTTAATAAGTGGTTGTGCCTAACAGACTTATGCAAGGTTAACAAATAAATAAAATCATAAAAGAAAAAATACATTAAACAAATGAGATGCATTATGTTTCACTTCAACATAAATTCTTTGTACTGGATTGTAGCTGATGTGTCATTTACACATAATACATTTTAAAATGACAAATGTGGGATAAAGCTTTTTCAAAACTAGTTTTGCAGAAAAATGAAACAAAAACAAACAAAAAAATTAATAGCATTCACTTTGTCTAGCTACTTAACAAAAAAAGGCAAACACTCATTTTGTATCAGAATTTCTGATTGAGGTTAACATAAACTAATATGCAAAACATCAAACTAGTAAAAAAAAAACTCCATGTATCTCATATAAAGAAACTTTTCTCCACTTAGCCTTGGAGAATATAAAAGCAATATATTTTGGCTTCTCCTGTTAGGGGTCGCCACAGCAGATCACCAGTCTGCAGATTGATTGGCAGTAGAGTTTCTATGGTGTTGAGTCGCCAGCTTGGTGCCTAACCTTTACAGAAGGCATAAGCACACACACCTACCTGCATGTCTTTAAAATTCCCTTGACTGCAGGGAGGATGTACAGATCCCACACAGAAGGTGCTCCAGCTATGAATCAAACCAGATAACCTCCTGCTGTGAGGTGACAACACTAACCACTGCACCAGCTTAGCCCTACAGAATATATACTGTGCTAAAGTGGTCTTCAACCCACATTTTGATATAGTTAAACGAGAAATAAGGGCTTACAGTACTCACACAATTTTTTTTTGTGGAGCCTTGTGATCACAAAAACCAGCAACTCTCTTTTGATTGGGACAGTCATAAGATCACATAATTTGCAATGTTTTAGTGTTTTTTTAACAGCTGGAGGTGAAATTCCTGAAGCTGTGGAAAAGCTCCTTAAACCCACTTGTTGGTAAAACTTTCTAACCGTTCTTCAGTGAGGTGTACAAAGCCAAAATCCTCAGTAATGTGCTATGTACTTACCGAGAACTGAACAGATGTCTTTTTTAACCAGATGTTCTGATTCAAAGCTTGAATTTAGCTGCATAAACAACTTCCTGTAATGGGGATCTGAATATTCAATATAGTAACTTCATTATGCTCTGGCTATCTAAAGAGAACAAGAAATCATGATTTAAAGAGGCCATGTGGAATTTTGTGATACTTCATTATTTTAAGCCAGAATTCGGTACTTTCGGCCAAAAATGGGACAGTTGAGAGGTATGGTACCAGTATGACTCAGTCATAGTCCATGTGGGTGTGAATGACATCAGATGTACCTCCTTGGATATATGAAGAGACACATGACTGAGTTCTCAGAATTTGTGACACAGGCATGTATGAGCCTAGTACTGAGCAGCATTATACCGTCTCTAAGGTTGATGTCACAATACCAACAGAAAGTGATCAAGTTTAACAATTGGCTTAGCTATTGGTGTCATTCCAAAGGGGTCCAATACTTGTCATCCTGGGAGAACATGGTTGACAGGGCACGTTGCTTTGCCACAGATGGTCTTCACCAGTCACCTCTAGGTTTTCAGATATTGGCCAAAACTTTATTCACTGCCTTTTTTAGGGATTGCCAAACAGACAAACCTTCCAACATAACAAAAGCTACTCAGGACAAGTTAAAGGTGTTACTGTTCAATGCTAGGAATCTAAAAAAAAAATCTAGAGTCCTTGGAAGCTCTCCTTACCATGGAGAATGCTGACATCTGTGCAGTTACTGAAGCATTGTTCAGAGCCATGGAAAGCACTCCGCCAGTGCATGGCTATAACACCTTTCATATGTTTCAATCACCCACTGAACAAGAAAGAACAAAAGGTGGAGATGTATCTATCTACATAAAGAATCAACATACCACAAGACTGGTCAAACAATATGACATGCTTGAGCTACTCCATGTCCAACTAACCATGGGAAAAATCCATTACAGTATTCTTGTTAACTACAGGCCCCTCACCATGAACCAGGAAACCCATACATCATAGCTGAAGTTACTAGAATCACTCACCATCCAGCCCAATACCATACTCATGGGTGATTCTAACTACCTCTCCATTAATTGGGAGGCATACAAGACCACTAACATGTAGACTCCAAGATTTCTTGACTTTTTAAATTCAAATTCCCTGGAGTTGCTAGTCTGCACTCCCACTAGGGGAACAAATACCTTAAATCTGTTACACACAAATATGGGATAGTGCCCCCCCTTCCCCCAGTGTGATGTCCTCACTGGTAAGATCAGATCACAAAGCTGTCTCCCTTGATATAAAGGTAAAACTAGCCCTGCACACCTGACCCCCAAAACTTTAAGAATTTCTCTAAGGTAAATTATCCCTAATAAGGGATAGCATAGCTAGTTTCCAACCTCTACCAAATCCAGAAAATGCAAAAATCTGTGGAGATGTACGACCATATAAACCACTGCACAGAAACAGCAGTACTAGACTGAAATAAACCCAGGTCAAACTGCAAAAACAAGCCACCCTGGTAGACCCCTGGTATTAAATAGTTGCACAACAAAAGAAAATCCTGTCAAGAAATAAGTGGAAATGTGCACAGCAGAGCAAAACATCCCTCATTAGTCTAAACAAATGAATCAGGGAACTAGTCTGGTCTCTGAAAGCAAACTTTGAAGTAAAAATAGCCTCCAAAGTTTAGGGTAACCCTAAAACATTTTTCAGGTATGTCTGCAGTCTTAAAGGGCAACACCCATCAATGTCCTGAATTAGTTGTAGACAGCATCACCTATACTCAGCAGGAAGATATAGCAAATCTGCTGGCCAACAAATTCATTTCAAATTTCACTTCCCCATCACCCCCAGTTCTCCCCTAAGAAAAACTCTCCACCACCCCACCACCAATTATCACCAAAGAACAGGTTGCCACTGTCCTCTCTAAAGGTAAAAACATGGCTTCAATGGGGCTTGATGATATACAAGTTTGCCTCTTAAACAGCTTAAATCAGGACTTATCAGGCCCATTAGGATCTCTATTTAACCATAACCTCTGGAGTGGCTTTGCTCAGATAGAGTGGAAGACAGAAACAGTCAACCCTCTGTGTAAAATGGGACAATCATCTGACACAGGAAATTACAGACCTATAAGTTTGACTAGTCTTATATGTAATACCACTTCCAAACACTGGACTCAAACCAATTTGTCTTTGTCAAAGGCAAGTCATGCCTACTGAATCTGCTGTATTTCTTTGAGTAAGTCACTAAGGCCATGAATGAAGCTAAAACAGTACATATCAGCTACCTTGACTTGGCCAAGGCATTTTACACAATGCCCATGCAGGCAGGTATTATAAATAAACTCACAAAACTAGGCATAAATGCCTACATCACTAGATGGATAGTCATTTTGCTCATGGGCAGGGCAGGGCATGCAGTTAAAGTGGGTGAATCAAGATCTAGCAAGAGGCCAGTTACTAGTGGTGTGCCACAGGGCTCAGTGCAGGGACCACTCCTGTTCAGAATATACTTCTCTGAAGTCAAGGCTAATGTGGAAGGCCTCTGGATAACAAATTATGCCAACAACTGCAAGCTGGGGGTAATCATTGAATCCCCCGATGAAGTAGAGATCCTTCAGGAAGGTCTAGATCAGACAGATGATAGGTGCCAGAGCCATGGCCTAAAACTAAATGTGAAAAAATGCATTATCATACCCTTTGGGAAGTCAAATACCCCTACAAATTACATCAATAGCACACCCCTAAGAGTAAACTCAGAGGTGAGAGATTAAGGTACACAAACAGTAGCCTGAACGTTGACTGCCATGTGTCCACAGTGGTAAGGAAGTCCTTATATGTGGCACAACCTATAAGAAAAGTTACAGCATCCAGATCCAAGGAAATTATAGTCTCGCTGTACTTAGCCCTCATTAGTCCAATAATCGAGTACAATATGCCATTTGGCTTGTACTTGACTAGGCACTTACAGCAGCTGGAGCAATCTCTGAGGTTCCTCACAAAGAAAACACAGGGTGTAAACAACATGTCCTATGCGTACAGACTAAAAGCCCTTTAATCCATTTCCTACCGACTATTAAAGGGTGACCTATTCCTGATCTACAAGACACTCACAAATCCAGCTCTGATGGAGCTGCTATACATCCACAAGTCAAACAGCACAAGAGTCTCCCGATCTAGAGATCTAAACTTAGTCAGTGACTCAAACAAAACATGATAGAGAGACAGAAATGTGTCTCAGAGATTGCCCCTTCTTTGGAACAGGCTTCCTATTCACATTAAGCAGAGCCCTTCCCTGGCCTTCTTCAAATGCAGTTTGGATCAATGGATGGGGAATCGCAAATTCACTCCTGGAGTACTGCATATGCCCATCAAGGACAGGGGCAATCTGTAAGATACTCAAGTCACAGGCACTAATCCATGCCATCCTACTGTCCAAGGAGCCATATATTGGGTAAAATCATGTTATATTGGCCAGACTTGTAAGGGCTCTTAAACTATTAGCATTGTAATCTCCTATGAACCTATTTGCATGCAAATATGAAACAGTAAAATATACTTCAGAAATGACTCAAAAGGCATTTCAAACATTTACCACAATCTAATTTCTTGACAGGTGGAAACCCTACAAATAGCTGATATAATGTTACCCTTATTGTGATACCTATTTCGTGCCAAAGTAGAAATTATGTTGTAAATCTGGGTTTTGTTGTAACAGTCTTGTGTACAAATTTTTTTAATGACGTTTGATGTTACACTGGAAGTGAGCCATTACCTATCTCACAACTGTCCCTGTTTTTGACTGAAATTTTAGCTTTGTCCCTCTTACTCACTCCTAAAACGGATGACTTTTGAAATTACACTGAATAAATAATGACAATATTTAGAATTATAAGACCTCTTTTTCTTCAGAAAATTTATATTAATTCACATTATCTTATTCTATCAATGTTTAACGTTAATAAGTTAATAGTACTAATATTTTGAAACTGCCCCGGGCCTGATTATTTATGAATGTGTCTCTGTTTATAATTGACCCTGACTGGTTGAGAGCTATGGGCCATGTGATGTTACAGCGCTTAAGTCAGTTGTTTGTGCCTGTTTCTGCAAAAAGAACCACATCTGGGGCATCCAGAATTACACTTAGCCCATGTCATGATATAATTAATTTTATTACACACCTACAGCTGCCATCTTAGTACCTGCTGTAGAAATTCATCTTGCCCAGCAGATGGCGAGATTTTTCAAAACACTCGACCCAGCTAGAAGCACGGTAGCTTTGCTACTCTGACAGCAGTTAGGGCTCAAACTTTTGTAAACAGTGGTAAGCTCTGGGATGGCTGTACTATTAGAAACTACTCTTGGAGACATTGTAGTCGATTTATATACGGAGGAAAGACCCCGAGGTAAGTGGAGAATGGTAGACAACGTGGGGCCAGTTGACGTTTTGCGCAAGCGCGTTGAGAAGACGCGGAAGTTTAAGTGTTTTGTTTAGTAGGTGGTGTGACCAACGAGGGACAGGCTGTGCATTCTGATGTGCTTATGAGTAGTGTTAGATTATAATATTGTCATGGGTCTGCCATTGATTTGGTAATACTATGCAACATTAAGTCACGAAATGGCGTTTGCCTATGAATGCATATATTGCCTTTACTGCATGTTTCAGATTTGCTCATGCAACGTGCAATGCATATGCATGTTTAAAAGTAGACTTGTCTCATAACAGGTTTTATTTATCCTGGATTGTCTAGGTGCCTTGAAAACTGTTGTAAAAGTAAATATGTCTAGCAGCTTGCAAACAGTAGTGTTTCTAGACGTATAAATTGTTAAAATGTGAAGTACTGAACTATGCATAAATAGGTCCATGACGTAATTATTTCCTTAACAAATGCTGGATATCCGTTTTTCTTGTGTTGCCTTAGAAGTCATGCTTCTAGTTTCCTGATGCATACAGCTTGGGATTCCTCATCTCTATTCACTGACGTATTCCTAACATAAATTCCCATATCTCCATTAGCTACTCTTTCCTACACAGCCTACAGTATTGGTTGTGAAATGAGAGGCGCAAGCCTGGTCCAGAGTGATAATGGTATGCTTTTTCGAGCATAGACCCTTAGCACCCTGAACTGGACGATGGTTTTGACCTTCTTGTTTTCCCTTGCCATGGTTTCTCTTTCTGGATGGGAAACTGACAGGATTTTAGGGATAGCATTACAGTTTTAGGTTTAGGGATTTAGGATTAAGGTTAGAGCTTTAGGTTTAAAGTTAGTATTGGATTTTAGGGATAGAGTTGTAGATTTAGGGGTTTAGGGTTACAGTTAGAATTATACCTTTCAACCTCTTGGTACAAGAAATCTGGACAAAGCTATAAAAGCGAGACAAAGGCACCACAATAGGGACAAAGTACTGCTCTTGCAAACATAGAAAGTGGATAAAATAACAGGTATTGCATTAGCATGAATTTTCTGAAGGGTATGAAGTCTGAAATTCAAATGTTTGCCATTATTTTCTAACTTCACTCTAATGATTTGCCACTAATTTGCCAGAAAACTACAATTTTATGAAAAACAGACCAAAGATATGAAGCAAAAATCTGTACAGTTGAGAGTTACGAAACTTAGAATTAGGGTATATGTCAACCGGCTTGCAGTTCCACTTAAAGAAAGTTTGAAAAAAATATTTCTGATTTCTCCAGACAGGTCTGACTTGTGTCCCTTATTCTGAAAAACAGCTTAGCAAATGAGCTGCACCTATATGAGAGGAATAACTGTCTTCCCTTCCCTTGCCCATTCCCCACCTTTCCTGGGATCTGAAGCACATCCATGGTTTATTTATTATGTCTGTTAATTGGGTTGGTGGGCTGGTCCTGGGACAATATATCAGCCGTGACCCAGGTATTGAGCATGTAAAGTACAATCAGTGAATACAGTAAGAAGTATGGTTACTTCTACTGGACAGGAAATTGTTCTGTTATAATGTAACCTCACTTGTGCCATATGAAGAGTGAGTTGAATGTTGTGTTTTAGGGTTATTGTTAGAGTTACAGTTTTAAGGTTAGGGTTGTAGGTTTAGGTGTAGAGATATTAACAGTAATCAACAAATGTTGCCAGTAAATGAAAAATGTATTTCTAGTTTCATTGGATCTTATTCTAAAAAACAACTTGGGCAATAATTATGCCCCTCAAGTAGGAGTAAACACCGCCCTGAAGCCCATACACTTTTCAGTGTTGTGTGTTTGTGAAGACAAGATATCAGGCTGGTGTACATTATTTGTCTAATTGTTTCACACTGCTAAGTGATGGACAGTTGTGAAACTCACCATACCCACAATACTCTCTACCTGTCTCGGGGAAAAATACAGTTAAATAAATTGGCACTCACCAGGCAGAAATACACATTCACTCTTACTAGATGATCATGAAACTCTTCAAATAAATATATCGAATTTTAACATTAACCCTTCTAGTGACCCTGTGAGTCGATACATAATTTTGTAATTTACCATTAAAGTGATGTTATAAACATGTAAACCAAATGCCTCCTTGCAATAGTAACCCCCCCCCCCCCCCCCACACACACACACACACCTGGGATCTAGTCGATGGCAAAGGTACAGTTCTTTTTAAATACCATCTGAGGATAGATGATAGAATACTGCTTGGAAACACTGTTAAAAATCACCATCAAACCATTAACCCTTACTACTTACTACAATTAGAACAGTTACTCAAACCTTTTCAACGTGTGCAGATTCATTTGCTACAAGTATAACCAGAAACAATGATCACAAAGAGAGCAAAAAAAAAAAAATAGTTGTAAGTGTCAAAATCTGTTTCTACTTCTGCATACAGTGTGAAACCTAGGTTACCCAACCCTGGGCCTGTCCAATGAAGCCAAGTCTTGTAGGTCTGTAATGGTAAAATTCTTTCCACTACTTTAACAAAGCAAGTAAGTCATTGTTAAAAACAGTCCAGTGCAACCTCACAAGCTACATGGCACAGGTAATCACTGCATAAAGTGCTTCAAGTAAATTAGCAGATATTCTGGTATTCCTTCTTCTACATGACCTATGTGTTTGCTGTGTTACAGAATCATGGTAAAAATAAATTAATTTTCTGTCTCTTAAGACCATAAGGGTCTAATTTATTATGTCATGATCCATTTTGATGGGTGCCCACTTGTTTCTCTGTATATATCAAGTTACACTTTGTCATATATGCATGCATGTTAAGTATCCATGTTCATCAAGAGCAAGTGCGTGTACTGAAGGCTGTACTAAGGCTCATATACACAACACAAGCAGAAGGTTGTAATACAATAAAGAGATGATGATGAAGCAAAGGGGAAGTTGAAGAAATAGAGACAATGTAGGATTGTGGATGCAGATCCTTAAGGAGAGTACTAACAACCATATATAATATTATATTCATAAATTAGCAGAAGAATTCTAAAAACTAAGTCAATACAAGAATGGAGAATGGAGATTTTGCCAATCGGGATGACTGAAAGTAGCAATACAGAAAATAGGCAATAGGGGATCTGAAATTTACTGGAAAAACCTGGCAAAGAAATCAAGATGTTGAGAGCAAATAACTCCAGCAGGAATGGGATGAGGCCAAGAAAACATTTGGACTGCAGGCTAGAGACTGCCTTCCCTACCAGGGCTTGATTTCAGAGTACAGACAAAGAAAAAGGGATGGGGGAATTTTAAGTGAAAGGCTTGCTCTAGTAGAGTTTTAGTTGAATGTAGAATAGAAACAGCTGTTTAAAATATTGCATGATAACTATAAGAATCAATCAGAGAAAGTTAGAAAAGATTGGGAATAGAGACTGAAAAGCAACTTACAAGACAAAAAAAGAAAGACATATGTATGGCTCCTAAGTATGCAACCAAGTCCAGAAGGTTTAGGGTCTTTGCTTAGAAGTGTTTGCAAAGGTATTTTATACCCCAAGCAGACTTCAGATAATGTTTCCTCAGGTAGACAGCAAATGTTAGAGTTGTGATGGAGAATAAAGTCTACACCAACTGTATTTGAAGTATTGAATATTACAAAAGAGGTAAAAGAATTGGAAGTGTGATCTTTAGAAAAGGGAACGAGCAAAATACATAGAAGTAAATGGAAATTTTAGGAACAATACATGCATTATAATGTTCAGGAACAGCAGTGAGGTTTAAGGGAAGACAGGAATTCAACAATTTTTTGTAACGTTGGACTGAAGATAGCAAAGAAAATATATGTGATGTTAGAATGGTTTGTTTTCTTTTCTTTTAATGTATGTTTGTCAATGTCTAAGTGATAATTTAATAGAAGTGTTTAAAAAGGTTGTTTGTGCTTGTATAGTGAACACTTTCTCACTATATAAGAGAGATCTAGACCTGGCAATCTGCTACTATTTAAGGAAACTACTAGATATGCACATGGGTAGGAGGTCAACTTTGTGTTGGTCCAATGTGTGCGGATGCTGTTTTTCTTGTGTTGTGCATGAACAGATAGTGTTTTTGTTGAGTATAGTGCATGTAGGTGAGAAAGATCTAAATTACTTGTATGGATAATAGTTGAGTGGTTGAATGAGTGAGTGAATGATTGAAAATGTGGTATTGGGTGACTGGTTAGAAGCTTATGATATGTGTTTGCAGGGGGCATGTATTGAGGATAAAGGAGTTGTGCAAGTCTTTGTCTGGAGTGACACTTACCACAAGGTAAGGACAATGTCAGAATTGGTTGTATTAGTTTTTGGGGGGATCCAAGAAGGGCTTGCCCCCATATTAGAAGTGTGTTTGGTATGTTTTGTAAGTGATTTAGATATGTGGGTACAGAAGGGTGTGTGTGTGTGTGTGTGTGTGTGTGTGTGTGTGTGTGTGTGTGTGTGTGTGTGTGTGTGTGTGTGTGTGTGTGTGTGTGTGTGTGTGTGTGTGTGTGTGTGTGTGTGTGTGTGTGATGGGGTGAGTGGGTGGGCTTGCACTGTGTTTCTCTGGGTTTGTCTGTGATTTGTAGACTAGCCAATAACTGTCTTTCGGCTTTTCCCGGTTAGGGGTCGCCACAGCGGAACTCCGGTCCACTAATGATTGGCAGTAGAGTTTTACGTGCTGGCTTGCCGGGCCTAACGCACAACCTTCAGCGAAGGAACGCCCATTCATGCATGTTGACACACAGAAAATGCTCTAACTGAGAATCGAACGTGCAACGTCTAACTGTGAGGTGACAACGCTACTGCAGCACCACCACCGCAGTTGTAGATGACTGTGCTAAATTGATTATACACATACATGTATGTATTTAATTTTAAGAACCTGTCTTTTATAAGGTCTAACAGACCAAACCCCACCATAAGTATGCAAAAGCATGCAGGGCAAGAAAATGTATCACTGGAGATATTGTGATGGTATGTAAAATCTACTTTACCATAAAAATCTTACAAACAGCAACTTACTCTATGAACATAACACTGAAATGGGCACCTGCAACATGGTCTTTGAATAGGTGCACTCAGCACGTGACACTGATAATGATCTATATGCATCTGTTATTGAATCCAAACAAGATAGTAAAAAAAAAAAAAAAAACACTCATTGACATAGTAATGGCACTGCCCAATAAAAAAAACAAAACAAAAAAAAACACTGCAGATAGTTGACCAGCATATACTTGATAGGGCATCATGGAAAAGAAGCCAAAATAATCCTCACCATAAGTAATCTAACTCAAACGGTGACAAAACCAGCTCAACCAACTTTTCTAGCAGTAGAGTACCACTAGATGTAGTATAAATCATTCCCCCGGCGGATTCTGCAAGCCCTGCATGGCGTGCAGGACTAGTGTAGGAGCTCCAGCAGGCAATATGTCTGTTGTGCGATCCAGGAATAACCTGTAGGGGTGTGCATGAGGGCTCCTGCACGGACTCAGCCCCTGTATGAAGATTACCCCATTTTCAGGCGAAATCCATGCAAATGAGGTAAATTTGCAATCCAGGAAGCTGGAAACCGGCTGTGTAGGACTAGTGTAATCTGCAGAAATGTACTCTGCCAATAACGGAGTACATTTCTGCAAATTACAAAACGGAGCCATGACCGCTCCAAAGAAAGGGTGGACATAATTTAGAAAGCATGCCAATGGCCATCTATAAAGCCATTGAAATGGAAAACACTTGCAAAAATAAAAAAAAATCAACTTTTATATTTTTTTAGCCAATCTCGGCTGTTTAAGTGTAGGGCAGAGGCACGTAAACGGGATCGGGGGAAAATAAGAAAAAAAAAACATAAAATAAGCATTCTAATCAAAATCACTATTTTGCCATTATACTCAATGGCAGGCAGAAGACAACATGGCCAGTGAATAGTGGTTGCTAAGGGGGGAGGCTCAGTGTGGGACATGTAACTATGCATTAGCAGGCAATCCTATGCAAATGAGGGTAATGATACTGAATCCCAGATTTCCCCTGCATGCTAGTAAGCACCCAACAGTGTAAGAGCAGGAATAGCTTGGTGTAAGCCTAGGACTTAGCTGACATTGTAATGGTGTGTGTCAGGCATACTGTAAGCAGACTGGAGCCCTGTGGCTCAGGTTTGCTCCTAGCTTAACAGAACTAAGCAAGGGTGTGTGTCTGAGGCTGCCTATCACTCTTTACATTGCCTAAGCGGGTGTGCGCTCCGCACACCGGGTTTTAAAGGAAAAAAACAAGTAAACCAGGAAATAGCAGCTCTGTGCACATTTGAGCACTGTGTTTGCGCGGCGTGCCCCCTGCCTTAAACAGGAAGGCAATGGGAAGGGAAAACAGCAGTAGGAAGGTAATCTAGGAGAACTAGCATAGCTGACAGGTGAAATGTATCAGAATCAGCCAATTACACAGGCAGCAGACCAGCCCAGCCCATAACACTACTATAAACTATGTAAACACCTTTCCCTCTGGTTTTTCCCATACTCTACACCACCGGTGTATACAAGCGGGGAAATTTTAACAAACAAAATGACGGGCTGCAATAACTATCATACAACAACATCTGGAAGAGGCTGAGGGTGGTGAGGATGTGAATGCTGTCGACCAACCCACAGTGAGGAGACGGAGAAGAGTGTACAGACCCAGGGGAACCTACCAGGAGCTACATAAGCTTGAGATAGTGGAGCGCTGTAGGGTGGACAGGGACCTCTTACAGCAAATTGTTGAGCTGTGCCGGCCACGCCTGACGCACAGAACTAGCAGAGGGGAACCCATCCCAGTGGATATCAAGGTATGTGTAGGCCTAAGAATACTAGCTACAGGTACCTTCCAAAGGCCAACTGGGGATATGATGGGGATCTCACAGGCATCAGCAGCCAGGCTACTCCACCAGTTCCTGGATGCCATGTCAGCACATGCCGGTGAGCACATATATTTCCCCAACACCCATGAGGCATTGGCCAGCAATATGCAACTGTTCCACCAAATAGCAGAATACCCTGAGGTAGTGAGTGCTATATACTGCACGCACATACGCATCAAAGCACCACCCGGTGAGCGGGGTAGGGTCTACATCAACCGCAAGGCCTTCCCCTCCATCAACTGCCAGGTTGTGTGCGATGCCCAGGGCATAATAATGAATGTGTTTGTTGGCTGAACTGGAAGCTATCATGATTCCCACATCTGGCATCTGACACAGCTGTACCAGAGATTTGCCAATAGGGACATCCCTTAAGGTCATCTAGTGGGTGATGCTGGTTACGCACTGGAGCCGCGGCTGATGACACCCATCAGAAATGCACACACACCCGAACAAGAACTCCATAATGAGGTGCATGCACAGACCATAATTCTAATAGAGCTTGTGTTTGGTATGCTCAAGTCACGGTTTCCGGTGCCTGGACACATCTGGTGGAGCCATGTAGTACTCACCAGCTACATGTACCCAAATTGTCATCGTATGTATCATGCAACGTAATATGATCTTGTGGAAACAGCTGCAGCAGGAACAGCATGGGGCAAGGCCACACAGCCCCCCACCATTGCCAAGGCTTGCACAGGCACATAGTGACTCAGAGGAGGAACAACCTGAGCCTGCCCCAGTAGGCAGAAGGAGGCATACCCAGTATGCCCTGGCCTTGGCAAAGAGGCAACACATAGCACATACACTGACACAGGGGGGGACCCAGGGAATGACATCTCTCTCTGACTCGCACATACAGTGAAATGGATGCCAAACATGACACTACCTGTGCTCAACCATGTGTAGGGAGTATACTGTGTGCATCCGACATAGGCATCCCTGCAGCACCACCCTCAATACTGGCACACCCACAAGGTAAGTCACTCAACCTACCATTTGCCGAATGGAGTAGTATGTGTTGTTACCTGTATCTATGGTATGGATGTGAGCATGCAAGGGAATTGGGTGGCTGAATAGCATGTCAGCAGATAGTAGACACCTACAGTGGCACCATGAGATCTGTAACAAATACTGGTGTCACCATAGTAGCCAGTACTACACAGGGCGACAAAGCCCACTGCAGGAAATGTGCTGGGCCACATGTGTGTCCATATGACTCACACATGCCAGTCAGGGAGGTACACATACCCAACAACAGTCTCAGCCAGCAGGACAGGTGTAGACAAACACAAACAATGGCTGTGCTATGGCCTCTGAATGATGCCTATGGGTAAGCTCCCCCCCAGGCCTACACAGACAGACTATGTCAGGTCAGGCAGTGGGATGTTAGTTCTGAAGGGTTGGAAATCAGAAACTAATATGTAGGTCAGTCAAACCTAAGACCTGTAGTACACTGATATGCCTCTAGTCAGCATGATAGGTTAGAATACAGAATGAAATGGAGTACCTGACATAGCAGTACAGTCATAGCAAATGTGTACAAGTGTCAGGTGTGCCCCCCCCGCCATCCTATGTAGAAATGTAGAAACAGTCAGGTGTGCCCCCCCAAACCTGTGTAGAAATAGTCAGGTGTGCCCCCCACGTCTGTGTATAAATGTAGAATCAGTCCGGTGTGCCCCCCCATACTATGTAGAAATGTCGTAACAGTCAGGTGTGCCCCCCCAAACCTATGTAGACATCTAGAATCAGTCAGGTGTGCCCCCCCAACCTATGTAGACATGTAGAAACAGGTGTGCCCCTTCCCCCAATCCAGTGTAGAAATGTAGTAACAGTCAGGTGTGCTCCCTCCCAACCTCTGTGTTGAAATGTAGAAGCAGACAGGTGTGCCCCCCAAACCTATTTGGAAATGTAGTAACGGTCTGGTGTGCCCCCCCAATCCGATGTACACACATCGTAAGTCAGATGTGCCCCCCCACTCCAATTTACACACGTCATAACAGTCAGGTGTGCCCCCCCCCCACAACCCTGTGTAGAAATATAGTAACATATATGTGTAGGTATAATACCACTGGAGCACAGATGCTCAGTGGTGGCCAAGGTAGCAGGATAGATTGTAGCATTTGCACAGTATGCAGGTATGTGTGTGTGTTAGGTTGGTGTGTGTTTCATATTGTGTGAGAGTGGTCAGTATGTATGCATGTTGAGGTATGACCTGGTGGCCATTGTCTACTACTTCTGATGACAGGGCCAAGTCCTCACAACTGCAGTGCCTAAGAAAATTCCCATCAGTATAACACATGGTAACAGTAAGCCATTGTAAATGTATAGTGGTAATATGTGTCACCATCTGAAAGATTTACATGGCATGGCTGTTGGGCTAGATACACAAGCAGTATACAGGGGAAAGTACCCCAGACATACAGTATTTTTTTAATTTTTTTTTTTTAATTTTTATTTTACATTTGTTAACCGGGAAATTCCAACTGGACCAGGTCCATTTACAGTGGAGGCCTGGGGAGAAAAGCTCCGAAACATTGTTACAAAAAACAAAACAAGAGAAGCAAATTTATACAGTCTTATACAAAGGTAATTTAAATAATACAACATGGAGTTAGACATTTTACCAGACAAACACTGAAAATATATAAAATAAATTGGAAAAAGACATTTTCCAGGAGAAAAAGTCAGGAATTCCATGTAATGTGCAAGTGTATAATGATTATGACAAAGAGGATCAATCACCTGCTATGAGAAGTAGCAACTAATAGCCAGAGTTATTGGCTGGGTTTAATACTGTAGAGGGTTAAAGTGAATAGCTTGGAAGTTGGAAAAAGAAGGGGGGAGATGGGTGAATAAAGGTTAAGTGATACAAGGACATAACCAGGTGTTTAGTAGATGTGATCTGAGGGAGTTTTTGAATTGTGGGGTGGTAGAGGTAGTGGTCAGAGAATGGGGGAGGGAATTCCAGTTTTTAGTAACGGTGTTGGAAAAGAGCACTTTGCCTGCAGTATTGTTTGCCCTGGAGATGCAGAGGAGAGATTTGTCACTAGATCGGAGATGCCAATTTGCAGTGTAATGGGTAAGAAGACTGGATATAGATGTTTTTTTTTCAGTGTACATAAGGAAGTTATATGCAGTAAATAGCTGGTGGTAGTTAAGTAGTTGTGGTAACTCTAGCCGTTTTAGTTCTTTTAGTACAACACAGTTATGTTTTCTATAGCTGGAGTTTGTAGCAAACTTGGCTATCTTATTGTAACAGGATTCTAGGTTGTTTAGGTCAGTTTTTCTAATATGGATGAAAATAGGTGCTGTGCACAGTAGTGTGGACAGAAGGTGACTCTGGGCATGGGTGACTCTTGCTTGGTGAGAGAGAGAGTTTTTGTGCCTATATGGTGCGCCCATTTTTTTGTGAACCGATTTAATGGTTTGTGAGATGTGGCTATCAAGGTGAAGATTGTTGTCAATTTCAATACCAAGAAGTTTGGTGCGGTCAGAAGGGCAATGCCATTTTTAGAGGAGATAGAAAAGGAGAGGAGAGCTTTTGATTTGTTAGGGTAAAATAGTAGTAGTTTTGTCTTATTGGGGTTTAGGATTAGTTGGATACCTGATATCCATTTTTCTACAGAGTTAAAGGTTTCCTGGGTAAGGTGCTGTAGAATGGTGGGAGATGATGCAGTGCAGACCAGGGTTGAATCATCTCATATTGAATAAGTGTGCCATGCTGGGTAGAGCTATTCAGGTTGTTTGTGAAAATAGAAAAGAGAAGTGGGCCCAGTATGGTAGTTGGAAGTTGAGGGGAAAGTGCTCCTTGCCATTGGACAGATTGTTGCCTGTCAGATAGGTAGCTATGGTAGATGGGGTGAAAGATAGTGAGGCTAGAGATTCTAGCAGCATGGAGTGAAAGACCAACCATGTCAAATGCCTTTGAGAGGTCCAAGAAAATGGCTGATGTATATTTGTTGTCGTTCTTGTGAAGGTTAACTAGATTAGAGAATGAAAAAAGAGCAGTGGTTGTGCTGTGATGAGAGCGGAAGCCATGTTGTGTGGTGGAGAGATGCTGATGTGTGTTCAGGAATTTCATGACTTGCAAATGGATGCATTTCTCTAGAATTTTAGATAGTATATATCGTGTAACTGTGAAATGGTCATACCCCTGGAATTGTACAAACAGGTATGCATCACATTATCTGGACCTGTAGTAGGGGATACTGGTGTTGTCTGCCCAAAAACTTGCAGATCACAAAGGAGGTAGGACTGATGTATTGGGAAACAGCTGATGTAGCTGCACATGCCAGCATAACTGGAATGCCCCATGCATATCTGTGTGTCAGATGTAAGTAGTGTACATAGCACACATGCACCCAGGTCACCCAAACACCCCCCACAGGTACCTCTCTGGTCATATCCCTGCTGTGGGGAATGGGTACAATACGACCCCACCTGTATATGGCAATAGAGAAAGAACGCAGTATGCAGTGCAGGTGTCCCATGCAGGTGTGTCCCTAGCCATAGGTAGCACCCTGCCAGCATCCACACCACCTGATCAAGACTGATAGAAGGTATTGGCATGAACAACTAGCGCACCTACCCTGTCACCCCAGGGGAATATATTGTATGGTGTTCTGAGACTGTAGGACTGACGGAATGCAATGGCCTACCACATCTGGACCGCATCAACACCAAATGGCCCACAGGTCTCTGCCAAAGGCCTGTGTCTCACATGTACTGCCAATGCATGTTATGTCATGGACACCCAAATAAGAACATAACACACTCCACATATGCAAGGCCATGTGGACAAACCACATTAACATGTCCACCATGTCCCACTGCATGAACTGTGGACCAACACCAAAACACAACTGTGATGGGGTGATAACCTTAGGGAAAGTATCAGAGAATGTATGCATAATGTATGGAAGAGGATAGAATAACAGGGGTGGGAGCATGGGCAGCATGTAATGTGCAAGGTCCGACACAAAGCTGTATGCACACATTATCCTTGGCTGTAAACACATAAATGGTTGGCTACATAATTGCCCGTACACCACAATAAGGGTAATGTCCTGACTCATGGCCCCTTCCTCTGCATAACCTGTGTGAATCTGTACAGCTGTGAGGTATTGCCACAGCAAGATAAGGCCATACTGTCATGTCGATGGATGTACAAGTATGGGATCCTCTGCCAGCACTGTACGAAGGTGCTGAATCGGATATACAGATCCAGCAGCAAGTGTCTGCAGCTCCCCCTCCAGAATGGCATAACTTAACATGAATATGAAGGCATCTGCCCACAATACCAAACGCAGCTGCAGTCACCCTTGTTCCCCAAGACATCACTGTAAGCAAGAATGTCCACCTGACAGTACATTAGGACAGAAAACATCACAGTGTATGACAGTACACATGTCTGAATATCTTTAACAGCAGTACCATGTAGCTGAAGCAGCACAGACAACAATCACCTACAGTACACACTATCCCCTGCACAGTTTGTCCCCATATTGCCAAATGATCGAATGCCCTGCAAAAACAGTTTGCTACCTGTAGGTATACAGCACAAAGGTCTGCATTGGAGTACAAACTACCTGGAATTGATCCACACATTCAATACAGAAGGGCATACTGGGCATGCTCACACACTTAGAGAAATGAAGGCAATGTAGAGAAGTGAAGGCAATGTCAGACAACAGCATACTGAAAGGTCATACTGGGCATGCTCACACACTTAAACAAATGAAATCCATGTCTGCAAACAACAGTGGATCGTACATTTCTGGCAGTTGCAGATGTTAGTGCATACACTCCTCAGTATGCACCAGTCATGCTTTGCATACAGTGGATAGGAATACATACCTATATCCAAAGACAACACACTATAATAAGCCAAAGTAGACATAGTACATAGATGTGTGGAAGAGAGTGACTGTGACAAGGAATCATCCATCATGAGGCCTGTCCCACCCAGCACACAGCCAAATGGCTACAACCACATGAGGTGTAAATATCACTCACTGTAGACAATAGCCAGTGGTATCCATCAACAATACAGACTATGTGGTGCAAGTGCTAGCTGTGCAACATGACTGTACAAGGAAGTAGTCATCTAGCAGCTGTATACATGTACCTGCGGAACATATCCCTGCGTGTGCCCGCATGTGGTGAGTCAATCTCTAGATGAATTGGTTATGGCCCATAAACACACTGCCCTCCCATAGCCCTACTATGACAAGCCTGCTGAGGTCATCCACTTTGAAATACACCTTTGGGAAAGGTGTAGCCCAGTAATCTCCGTGGCGCATCGCATAACTGCGTACTGCTGTAGTGTGATAATCTAGTTAAGTACGAGTTCTAATCCCAGACATGGCAACTGTGTAAGTGTGTCTCTGTCTGTGTAGAGAGCAATGCTTTTTAGGCTAGTCACACTCACTACAATTCAAATGCCCTACTTTGGCAAGGCTGCTGTTGTCATTCACTGTGAAATAAACCTTTGGGAAAGGTGTAGCCCAGTAATCTCCATGGTGCGTCCTATAACTGTGTACTGCTGTAGTGTGATAAACTAGTTAGGTAGGAGTTCTAATCCCAGACATGGCAACTGTGTGTGTGTGTGTGTGTGTGTGTGTGTGTGTGTGTGTGTGTGTGTGTGTGTGTGTGTGTGTGTGTCTGTGTCTGTGTCTGTGTATGGAGCACTGCTTTTTAGGCTACGCACACTCACTACAATTCAAATGTCCTACTTTGGCAAGGCTGCTGATGTCATTCACTGTGAAATACACCTTTGGGGAAGGAATACTCCCGTAATCTCCGTGGCGCATCCTGTAACAGCATAATGCTGTAGTGTGATATAGAACTCTGGTAGGGTTCTATTCCCACACATGGCAGGTGTGGATGTTTGTGCATGTGTTTCTATGTCTGTGTAGGGAGCAATGCTTTTCAGGCTAGTCACACTCACTACAATTCAAATGCCCTACTGTGGCAAGCCTGCTGATGTCATTCACTGTGAAATACACCTTTGGGGAAGGAGCACTCCAGTAATCTATGTGACGCGTCCTATAACTGCATAGTGCTGTAGTGTAATAAACTAGTTAGGTAGGAGTTCTAATCCCAGACATGGCAGGTGTGTGTGTGTGTGTGTGTGTGTGTGTGTGTGTGTGTGTGTGTGTGTGTGTGTGTGTGTGTGTGTGTGTGTGTGTCATTCATATCCTGTGTGGAGGTGGTTGTGAGTGTGTAACAACTGGACTCATTGTGGAGCGGGTTTTGCAAATTATGTGGTGGCCCTAGTATATGTTACAATGTCCACCTTACAGGGATAACAGATGTGAAATAGCTGAGAGGCTGGGGTGCAAATCCATACCCCTACATGTGACATAAAGGCCTTGCAAACAAAGTTAACAACCTTTTATTACCCAGAGAACACTCTCAACCCATGTCTCATATACACACACACACACACACACACACACACTTGCCTAGGCAACAACCGCTATGTTGGCAGTACCCTGCATATTGCCCACTGATAGTAACCATGGTGTGAATGCATGCAGTGGTTTACAGAGGGCATGGCAACCTGTCCATCAGTCCAATAGACACGTACATGCAGACAGTGCACCTTCACTATGTTCCACACTGGACACCTGTAACACCTGTGGTGCCGTGTTCACATCCC
>NC_056725.1:1742183354-1742190854 GCF_019279795.1 Protopterus annectens | reverse complement strand
CAGTTCCAGCCAACCCACTTGTTTATTTAGCAGTGATGGGATCTGATAGGGGAACCGGTAGTAAATCTGGCAATATTATTGTAAGAGATTGCCAGCTTGTTGAGGTTACTTTTTGATAGATTTGTGTATACAGGGGAGGCATAAAAGAGTGTTGAGATGAGGTGGGTGTGGGCAATAGAAGTTCTAGCTATGGGTGCCAGGAAAGGTTTAATTCTATAGAGGGATCCTAGTTTTCGGTTAATTGATTTTATTGTGGTGTTAATATGAGTATCGTAGTTAAGGTTGTGGTCAGTTGTCACTCCTAAGAGTTTAGTGGTAGTGTCAGGGGATATAACTGTACTATTTTTAGATCTAATAGTGAAGTGAAGTGGGGTGGACTTGAGTGTGGGAGTAAACGGCAGTAGTTTAGTCTTTTTGGGGTTAAGGAGGAGGCAACGCTCTAAAAAACAGTTCTCAACAAGCTCAAAGACATTTTGGGTGATTGACTGCACTTCAGACAGTTCAGTAGCTGAGGAGATTAAAGTGGAGTCATCTGTGTATTGGATGGATACAGCATGTGGGATACTAGTAGATGGATCATTTATGAAGATAGAGAATAGAAGAGGGCCCAGAATAGAACCTTGGAGTACACCAAGAGAGACAGGAAGGTGTGAAGATATAGTGTTGTCCCAGAGTACTGCCTGTTATCTAAGTAGGACTTGATCCACTGTAGAGCTTGACTATCGAGTGAAAGTGACTTAAGTATACTCAGTAGTGGGTGGTGGTTAACCATATTAAATGCTTTTGAAATATCTATAAAGATAGCAAAGGACAGGGTGTTACTGTTACGGTTTTTATTAATGTAGTCAGAAAATGATAGGAGAGCTGTAGTGGTGCTATGCAAAGGTCAGAAGCCGTGTTGAGAGCTAGCTAAAAAGTTATTTTGGAGGAGGTGTTCTAGCAGTTGGCGATGGATGCATTTTTCCATGACTTTAGCTATGGGAGAGAGTAGGGCAATTAAATGGTAGTTAGAAAGTTCAGTTGAGTTGCCACCTTTGTGTAAGGGAATTATATATGAGACTTTCCAGATGGATGGAATGGTGCCTTCAGTGATAGTTGTATTTATTAGGATAGAGATAGGGTAAGCAATAAATATAGCTGCTATTTGAGGATACTTAGCAGGTACGAGGTCAGCAGAGGGGGTAGAGGGTTTAAGTTTTTGAAGGAGAGTACAGGTAAGGTATGTAGGCACAGGTTGGAGTTGGAAAGTGGGTGGTAAGTTATTTAAGGATGAAGAAAGATTTGAGGATATATGAGGTAGAGAGTTAGCAAGTGACTGAATAGCTTCAGTGAAGAAGGTATTGAAGGAATCGGCAATTTGGTTGGGAGTATTGCTAGTGATTCCAGATGGGGTTGCTGTTTGAGTTGCCTGGATGTAATGGTCTATTGATTCCTGACCAGAATTTTTGTGGACTTTGTTGATTGGAATGTTGAAGTTGAAAGAAGAAGTTTTTTTGTCCAGTAGTATTGATGCTTAGTTGAGTTTCTAAGCTGTTTAAATTTTAGATGGTCTGATGGGGTTTTAGAGGTACGCTATTTGGCCCAAAATTTGTTTCTTAGTAGAATCTTTTGCTTAGTATCCTTCGTAAGCCAGGGAGCCGTTTTGGTACTGATCCTAAGAGTACAAAAGGGGGTGTGGAAATCCAAGATTTCAAGGAACTTAGAGTTAAAATATGCCACTGCTTAGTTGGAGGTGTTTTAATGGTGACCAGTTGCATACACTCACTTCATTCTGGAAGTGCTCAGGGTTAAAATGTTTATTGCAACGAGAAGTTCTAAAAGTTGAGGGACTGGTAATATTAGTCTTATGTCGAATTATATAAGTTAGAAAGTGATCACTAATGTCAGCTGGTAGGATACCTGTCATATATGTTGTGGATAGAGTATTTATAAGGATCCAATATAGGGTGGTTTCTTTGTTAGTAGGTTTATGGATGCGAGTAGGTGAAGTGATAGTTTGGGAGAAGCCATAAAGGTTTATGTGATTAGATGGATTACTGGAATTACAGGTATTCCAGTCTATATTAAAGTTACCTAGAAGAATGGTTTCTTGTGGATAGTTAGCAGATAGCCAGCTAAGGGTATTCTCAAGGGAGGTGATGTTATTACCTGGAGGAGGATATGAGCATATAATGTAGATGGACTTACTAATGTTTAGCTGTAGCTTAGTGATAAGAATTTCAGTATTGCTATCAGAAGATGGGTGAGTATCAAGTGGTGTAACTTGGAGGCCTGCTTCGTATAATAAGGCTACGCCTCCGCCCTTCTTGTGAAGGCGACCCATTCTTATGATACTATACCCAGGAGGGGTGATTTCATAGTCTTGGGTTGTTTGTTTTAACCATGTTTCAGAAAGGCAAAGAATGTCATGTATATCCAATAGGGCATGAAGGTGAGTCACTTTATTATTGACACTTCATATGTTTAAATGAGATATGAAGAGGGAGTTAGGAGGCATAGTAGGGGTGTGAAAGGGAGAGGGTTTATCTGGGTTAGCTGGTGTAAAAATGGAAGGGCCAGGATTGAGATGAATGTCACCATCAGGTAGGAGGTGAAGGTGTAGTCTAGGTGTGTGAATTAGAGAAAGATTCAATATGTTATGTGCTCTTTTTACTTGGTGGTGTTTATAGCTAATGTGGGTGACTCTATGATACTTTGGGAGTATGGAGTTAGTTGCAGAAGTAATGTTGATTGTGTTTAAGAGTAGCTGATGAGGATGATGGGGAAGTATCTTTTGTGTGCAGCTGGAAGTTAGTGAAGCTAAGATGTTCATAGGCAGTTAATACATAAGGAAGGAAAAGGAAAGGCAGAATTAAGAACAGGAG
Organism: Protopterus annectens; assembly: GCF_019279795.1. NCBI lineage: Eukaryota > Metazoa > Chordata > Ceratodontiformes > Protopteridae > Protopterus > Protopterus annectens. The sequence continues at coordinate 1,742,187,990 of NC_056725.1, read as the reverse complement.
TAGGGGTTTGAGGTGAGTTGATATGGGATAATTAGGCATAGTGCTGAAGTAGTAGAGGGTGGAGAGTAAATAGGTAACCGTGTAAAGTTAAGTAGGAGGAGTATAGTAAGACAGGATATCTTTAATGAGATGGGGGATGGGATTTTATAATGGGGAGGTGGGAGTTGCTAGAGAGGTATATGGCTAGGTACACTGGGGGGTGAGTTTGGGGGTAGGGTAGCGGAGCAGAGTGAGCCCGTAGGGTGAACAGAGTGGGAAGAACCAGGTGAAGGATGAAAAAATGAGAATTTGGTGAAAACAACTGGTGAAATGCTGACTGCTGAGGGTAATTGAAGGTAGAGGAGAGTAAGGTGGTATTAGACTTAAGTGGAAGTATGAGGAGGAAAGGTAGCCAAGTGAAATGTGGTGAATTTGAAGGGGTACAGTGGGACTACAACAGAATAAGTCAGAAAAAGCGAGTTCTCTGAGGGTTTATAATAAGAAGCAGTTGGTTAGATATATAAGGATAGTATCAGGAGAAGGGTGCCATCTAGTGGGCAAAAACTATACTGCTACTGTAGCTCCTGGAGGGAGATAGGAGGACAGGAGTAAGGGAGGTAGATAGTGCTGTCAAATACAGATGCTACAAGAGGGAATGGCTGGAGGTAAAGAAATAGAGAGGAGTATGGCTGCTGGTTATCCTGGTAGGGAAGGCAACTATTGTGTACAACAAATAGATTAGTATACAGAAAATAACATACTTTCTTGTGTCCTTGAAGAGATGAGTTCAGGGAGAAGTTTGCCTCTATTCCTTAACTTAGGAAGAAACAGCAGGAATTAATTTTAAATAACTGTTTTGAGGTTGTCAGGTAGGGCAGGATTCCCAAACCCTAATTCAGGACGGACAGGTTGACTAGCTGGATACACAAAAGGAGAGAGAAAACAAAGTAGTAAGGAAAAACAGAGAGTAAACATCTAAGGCAACATTAAAGGTCCTAGTCAGATAAAGTATATGAGACAAGTGTACATAAAAAAATCAATTAAGCAATGTAACAGTAGTATCTTATAAAATGGTCCTTTAGGTTAATTTTGACAATTAGAGCAGTAGTGCATTAGGAGTTTACAAGAAGGAAATGCATACACAATTTCTGTTCACTGCAGCAAACATAGGTAGTGAATCTAACTATGCAATCAAACACTATTTAAAATTCATGTATCAACTGTTCAAGCTATAAAGGATTCACACGCAGAGTGTGGTGTAGTACAGGATAGTAAGCACATATACACTCTAGCATGGTCAGTTAGTATCTTACAGCAAGTGCTTAATAATTGGGAAGTCAATAGCTAGGAAAACTCAGTATCACTGTAGGAAGCCCAGGGGCTACTTTATAATCCTTATGCTAGGACTATATTGAGTAGGGAGGCTCTTCCAGTAAGTTTAAATATTGCAGAAAACAAACAGAACAAATAATCTGCTAGGTATAATAAGGAGTAGATATATAATTGGGAAGATGGAGCTATGCCTATACAAGGCTATGACCGCACATGTAGCAAAGTGAAGTGATTAAATTCGCATATATCAAATTAGCGTTGTGTCACTAAGAAAGTAAAATAAAAAGAAAGCGGCACAATAGCTATAATGTAAGTAGCATTAAGCTTGAATATATATATATATGTGTGTGTGTGTGTGTGTGTGTGTGTGTGTGTATATATATATATATATATATATATATATATATATATATATATATATATGTGTGTGTGTATATATAATTATATATATATATATATATGTGTGTGTGTGTGTGTGCATGTATGTATATATATATATATATATCTATATAAATAAAAATGTAAATGTTCGTTTGTTCAAAATCATAAATCTCCGAAAGTTCTTCACTGATTGCTTTGAAATTTTCACACAATGTTGCATTCGAATACGCGCGTGTTTTTATATACCTACTTGTTATATAGATGTCACATGTTGCATTCGAATATGCGCGTGTTTTTATATACCTACTATGGATTCTGTATATTTGTATACAAATATGCAGTTTTATATGTTTTTGTTATAAAGTACAGTTTTGTACCTACCATAAATGTAGATGTCCGAGAGGAATGCATCTGCAGTCTTTACAAATGGGTTGTCCTGTCGTCAGGCAGCCCTTCGGTCGGCCGGATTCCAAAGTCTGGGTCTGGCTTCAGCTGGTGTCGCACTTCACCCGACATCATTGCGGCAGTTCTTCGGGTATAAAGGCATCAGCCGACGCCATTTTCCTCAGTGTTTCTTGCCCCAGATGCCAGGTGCCCTCTTGGATGGCTAAATTTGGATAAATGCCAAAGTTTCCAAATAGTAGAGAGCAAACACACAAAATAAACATGTATGTACATATATACAAACAAATACACCATAATAGATCCCCCCCAAGCTAGCTGAAGATTGGTAAGTACCCTAGGAGTACCTCAGAGGGGAAGGAGGGTGGGTAATCCTGACTGCAGATGCATTCCTCTCGGACATCTACATTTATGGTAGGTACAAAACTGTACTATGTCCTTCAAGGATGCATCTGCAGTCTTTACAAATGGGTAGAATACCATAGCTTAAACTAGGGGAGGAGGAAATGAGAATAGATTATGGTGTAGTCAGGATCCCTTGCAAAACAGCAGTGGCAAAACCAGCACGGGATCTAGAGTATAGAGGTAAGTTATAATGCTTGGCAAATGTATGCACGGAGGTCCAAGTAGCAGCCTCTATAATGTCCTTGGTAGCCACTCCTCGTAAGAAAGCTGTGGTAGTGGCTGTAGCCCTTGTGGAGTGAGGCCTGATATTCTCTGGAGTTTTCTTCCCATGGTAGGAGTAACAAAATCTAATGCAATTTCCTATCCATCTGGAGATTGTCTGTTTAGAAATTGGTTTTCCTTCTTTTCCTATTGCATATGCTACCAGAAGCTGGTCAGTTTTTCTATTGTTTTTTGTCCTGTCCAGGTAGTAGCGTAATTGTCTGTGTACATCCAAGGTATGTAAGAGCTTTTCTCCCCTGTTCTGTGGATTGGGGAAGAATGTAGGAAGGTGGATAGCCTGATTTAAAGAGACTCTGGATACCACCTTAGGCATAAATGTAGGATTTGTTCTCATGGACACTCTATCTTGATGGAAGATCAGGAAGGGTTGTACTGCCATTAATGCCTGTAGTTCAGAGACCCTTCTTGCTGAAGTTATTGCCAGCAGGAAAGCAGTCTTCCAGGATAAGTATTGCAATTCTGCTGTAGCTGCTGGTTCGAAGGGAGGTAGAGTCAGTTGTTCCAGGACAAAGATCAAGTCCCATGCTGGCAATGGAGGTTTCCTGGGAGGTTTTACAATTTAATTCCTCTCAGAAACTGTCTGAGCAGAGGATGCGAGAAGACAGGAGGATCCAAGCTGTATTCTGCTGAAATAGCTGATGCATGTATCTTGATGGAGGAATAGGACAGGCCTGTATGGAAGAGCTCCGCCAAGTACTCCAGGATGTTGGCTATGTTTACCAGTGTCACATCTTGCCCCTTTGCAGTACTCCAGATGAGATATCTTTTCCATTTTGCTGCATAATTCTTTCTTGTTGAAGGTCTACGAGCCTCCAGGATTATGTCTTTAACCCTTTGGGATAAATTTGGGTTAATTGCTGTTATGTAATGTTCCAGGCAGTTAGCTGCAGAGTTTTTAGGTTTGGATGCAGAATGTTGTAGTTGTTCTGTGTCAGCAGTAATGGGATCAGGGGCAGTGTCCATATTTGTTCCCGGGACATGCTCCTCAGCAGTGGATACCAATGTTGTCTTGGCCAGTCTGGGTCTATCAGAATGATCCTCGGACGTTCCTCTTTGATCTTGAGAAGCACCTTGTGCATCAAAGGAAGTGGTGGGAATGCTTATGCTGTCAGGCTTTTCCAACTGAAGGATAGGGAGTCCACCTTCCAAGCAAGTGGGTGGTAAGTCCTTGTGCAGAATTTCTTCAGCTGGTGATTGAATGGGGATGCAAACAAGTCTATTTGTGGTAATCCCCATTCTCTTGTGATGGTTTTGAAAATGTCCGGATGCAGCATCCATTCGTGGGCATCTGTTGTAGGTCTGCTTAATATATCTGCTAGAATGTTTTCCTTCCCTGGTACATAAATTGCCTGTAACTGAATGTTGTAGCTCAGAGCCACATCCCATAGGTCCAGTGCCAGCCGGCATAGAGGGTATGAGTGTGTGCCTCCCTGTTTGTTGATGTACCACATAACTGTGGTGTTGTCTGTCCTTATCATCAACTGGCCTTCTTGGAGAAGAGGTCTGAAAGCCTGGATTGCCAATTTTACTGCCATCATTTCTTTTAGATTTATGTGCAGATGCAGCTGGTCTTGAGACCATAGGCCTTGAATGCACTTGCCCATCATGTGTGCCCCCCAACCGAGGTCTGAGGCATCTGTCGTGATGGTTTGTCTTGGTTGACTTTTGCAGAAGGGCAGTCCTGTGTTTGATTGACAGGCCTGAGCCCACCATAAGAACTCTTGCTTCAGGCACGGGATCATTGGAATTTTGGTTTCTAGGCTGTGCTCGTGCTGAGACCACAAATTCTTTAGTTACCACTGTAGCTTTCTCATATGAAGCCTGGCATGAGGGACCAGTATTATGCAGGATGCCA